>NC_090647.1:207199636-207499636 GCF_040937935.1 Hyperolius riggenbachi | reverse complement strand
CACCCCTTGTTTGCCGCAAACCATTCACCGGGCAGTTTGGGCCATCTCTACTTGGCATGCAACGTTGGCATAAGCGCATTCGCTTCTTGAACAACTTTTAATTCATCTTCTTCCTCTTCTCTTTCGCATGAGCGTACACACTTCTTGAATACGATGACGTTTTTCTTTTCTTTGGCATATAACGTTAGCATGAGTGCACCTGCTTCTTGAACACGACTTCTCTTTTGCATGTAACGTTGGCATAAGCAGCAGCAGGAGTTGGTGGTAGCAGTCAGAATAGGCAGTGTAACCTGGTGGTGAGACCACAGCAGTAATTAGGACAGCAGATGCAGGAATTGCTGTTAGATTAGGCTGTGGAACCTGGGGGTGGGACGTCAGCAGGGCCGGCCCGCCCATGAGGCGGGGTGAAACTTTTGCCTCAGGCGGCACTTCTGGGGGGATGGCACCCGCCCGTCCGTGGGTGTGGGGGGCCGCCCGAGCTGGAGGGGATAGGGGGCAGGAAGGGGGTATTGGGCCTAGCGGAGGGGAGGAGGGGGGTCAGACCCCCCCCCCTCCCTCACCTGGGTCCCCCGTCCTCAGCTCCCCTCCAGCTTTAAAAAGTTACGTTGCTGCCTGCAGCTATTGTAAGAGGCAACGGGCGGGGATCACTCACCTCTTCCTCGTTCCAGCGTGCGCTCCACTGACGTCACTTCCTGAGGCGTAGCAGGAAGTGATGTCCGTGGAGCGCACGCTGGAATGAGGAAGTGGCGAGTGATCCCCACCCGTTGCCTCTTACAATAGCTGCAGCCAGCAACGTAACTTTTTAAAGCTGGAGGGGAGCGGAGCGGCTAGGCCCAATACCCCCTTCCTGCCCGCTATCCCCTCCAGCTCGGGCGGCCCTCCACACCCACGGCTTGGGGGGGGGGGGGGGCGGAGATTTCTTTAAATATTGCCTCAGGCGGCAAAAAGTCTAGGGCCGGGCCTGGACGTCAGCTTTAATTAATAAAAAATTAGTTAAAAATTGATAAAAATTATGACACCTGGCCCACCAACGCTTGACCCACTTCCTCAGTTCCAACTCCCTTCTTGATCCACTGCAATCCAGATTGGGTCTGGCCCATTCTACAGAAATGGCCCTCAGATCTTGCCTTTGTCAAAGCCAAAGGTAAATACTCCATCCTGTTCCTCCTGGACCTCTCCTCGGCATTTGACACTGTTGACCACCACTTCCTCCTCCACTACAAGCAGTCCATGGATATTCATGACCTAGCCTTAGCCTGGATCACTCCAACTGCTCCTTTACAACATCTGTCAATGGCTCCTCATCCACTCCCTCACTCCTCTCGGTTGCTGTTCCCCAAGGCTCCAGACTGGGACCTTTACTGTTCTCACTCTACACCACCTCGATTAGGAAAATTATTTCCTCCATTGGCTTCAACTATCACCTGTATGCTGATGACACCCAGATATACCTCCACATCCCGTATCTCTCCTCCACCATGGACAAAGTCTCCACCTGCCTCGTATCTATTTTCTCCTGAATGGCCGCCAGGTTCCTGAAGCTCAATCTGGAAAAGGCTGAGCTTTTGATATTTCCTCCCCACACAGATGCACCCCTTTCCAGATATGAGATATCACGATCAACCACACTACAATCAGCCCAAGCCCGCTACCTAGGTGTCATCTTGGACCCGGCTCTCTGATTTGCATACAGAATGCAGGAAGAAGGACTTTGCTGTTTCATTTTAAAATGCACATAAAATCATCCTGGAAATTTGCACACCAATGCAATTTTTGTGTGGGCCTCAGATTAACATTATGCACAGAAAGCACATTTCTAATGAGTGTGCTTCCTGCCAGAGACACTCTCCTGACACGTGAATCAGCAAGTGCACATGTTACATATACAGGAGCAATTGGTCAAGGGGAAGAGACTGATGGATTGACCTTAACTGGTTCAGGTTCCATGGTTTTTACCCCTTAAAGGACCACTATCTCAAAAAAAAATGGTAAATTTTAAAATAAAATGTAAACATACAAATAGGAAGTACATTTATTCCAGATAAAAGTGAGCCATAAACTACTTTGTCCATTCATGCTGTCACTTACATTAGGTAGTAGAAATCTGACAAAACAGACAGGTTTTGGGCTAGTCTTCTCTTCATGGGGGATTCTCATCATTGGCCTTTATTCTTTATAAAGACACTCATTGAAAAGGATGTATACAATAATGCTGGCCTGCCTCCCTGCACACTTTAGTTGGATGGAGCAACTGTCATTCACAAAGTACTTTTGAAAATAAAGAAAACCCTGAGAATCCACCGTGAGGTCCAAAACCTGTTGGTTCTGTCAGATCTCTACAACCTACTGAAAGTGACAGCGAGATAGGAGAAGAGTAATTTATGGCTTATTTTACTCTGGAATAAATGTACTTCTTTGTATGTATTTACATGTACTTTAAAATTTGCAATTTTCGCAATAGTGGTCCTTTCACTACTTTGGCCTCCTGGACGTACTAGCTACGCCCAGGAGGCCATGTGCGCGTCCGCGCGCTCCCGGCCGTGGATCGTTAGCCCACGAATCAGTGAATCGGGCTATGGTGCCCGATCACTGATTCCTTTCCCCCGCAGAAAAAGCGACAGCTTCTCTCAGAAGCTCCGCTTTTTCTGGCTGTTGCGTCCCCCATACATCCCTCTAAGCATATGTTACGCTTAGAGTGACGTCATGTAAACAAACTCATGGCCGCCATCTTGTGGCCAAAAAGTAAAACTACAACTAAAAGTAAAAAAAAAACCTTAACACACATTTACATTATAAAAGTTCTGATTACATCCCAATCTCCCAAAAAATACCCAAATAAAATGTTTAATATAAAAAAAAAAACATTACAATAATAAAAAAAAAACATGTAAATATTTACCTAAGGGTCTAAACTTTTTAAATATCAATGTAAAGATAAAATATTTCTATACTTTTTTTATTTTAAACTTGTAAATAGTGATCGATGCAAAACAGAAAAAAATGCACCTTTATTTCCAAATAAAATATTGTCGCCATACATTGTTATAGGGACATAATTTTAACAGTGTAATAACCGGGACATATGGGCAAATACAATACGTGAGTTTTAATTATGGAGGCATGTATTATTTTAAAACTATAATGGCTGAAAACTGAGAAATAATGAATTTTTCTAGTTTTTCTCTTATTCTTCCTGTTAAAATGCATTTACAGTAAAGTGGCTCTTAGCAAAATGTACCACCCAAAGAAAGCCTAATTGGTGGCGGAAAAACAAGATATAGATCAGTTCAATTCTGATAAGTAGTGATAAAGTTATAGGCTAATGAATGGGAGGTGAACATGGCTCGGATGCATAAAGTGAAAACGACTGAAGACTGAAGTGGTTAAAGAGACACTGAAGCAAAAAAAAAAAAATGATATAATGAATTGGTTGTGTACTATGAATAATTACTAGAAGATTAGCAGCAAAGAAAATATTCTCATATTTTTATTTTCAGGTATATAGTGTTTTTTCTAACATTGCATCATTCTATAATATGTACAGATTACACAACACTCAGCATTCAAAAGAATTCTTTCAGAGCAGTCTGAACTAATGACCTCTCCTCTGGCAGAGAAAAAGTAAATAGTTAACTAACAGTTGAGATAATAAAAGTCTGAAAACGGCTCTATCCACGACTTTGAAAGTCATAGAGCTTAATGGCTTTTTTTGTATAGAGATAACTGGAGTTTCTTAATTCTTCCTGTACTGGAAACAATTAGACTGATGTATCTGGTCTTAATGTTTTATTTCTTAGCTGTACTACACATACAAATCATAATATCATTTTTTTTTCGCTTCAGTGTCTAAGGTTCCTGACAGTTTTGACATTTTAGCTGTGAAGTTTTGGATACAGCAGTAACTTTTTAATTACTTATACCATCTTAGTGATATGCATCTTGTTTTTTCAGTACAATCTAGGCTTTCTTTTGGCAATTTTTTTCCCATAACCATTTTATTTTATTGGGAAAAATAAGGCATAAATGTAGAATATATCATTTTTTTTCATTTTCCATTCTTCCTAATTTTCACATGACACATCCCACAGTTACAAAACAAAATAAATAATTATTTGTCCCTTCCTGGTTAAAACAATACCCATATGCCATTTTTTATTGCTAGCATGTGGCAGAACATTATTCAGTGGCGTAGCAATAGGGGTTGCAGAGGTAGTGACCGCATTGGGGCCCTTGGGTCAGAGGGGCCCTAAGGGGCCTTCCCTCAAACACAAAATTAGCTCTATTGGCCCTGTGCTGGTAATCACTTCTATAGATGCTTTTAATAGTAGTAATCATTAACAAACTGTTACCCATCCCCTACTTGCACCTCTGATGCTGTGGAAATCCTTGGCAGGTTTTGGTGCACCTTATCAGTTGTTATGTATAGAGTGCTTGGGGGCCCTGTATAAATCTTGCATCTGGGCCCATAGCTCTAGCTACACCACTGCCGTTATCACCAGCCTGTGCCTCTGTGGTGATCAGATGCGTTCACTAGTGTTGGGCGAACAGTGTTCGCCACTGTTCGGGTTCTGCAGAACATCACCCTGTTCGGGTGATGTTCGGGTTCGGCCGAACACCTGATGGTGTTCGGCCAAACTGTTCGGCCATATGGCCGAACTAAGAGCGCATGGCCGAACGTTACCCGAACGTTCGGCTAGCGCTGTGATTGGCCGAACGGGTCACGTGTAGTGTTGGGCGAACATCTAGATGTTCGGGTTCGGGCCGAACATGGCCGAACTCCGAACATAATGGAAGTCAATGGGGACCCGAACTTTCGTGCTTTGTAAAGCCTCCTTATATGCTACATACCCCAAATTTACAGGGTATGTGCACCTTGGGAGTGAGTACAAGAGGAAAAAAAATTTAGCAAAAAGAGCTTATAGTTTTTGAGAAAATCGATTTTAAAGTTTTAAAGGGAAAACTGTCTTTTAAATGCGGGAAATGTCTGTTTTCTTTGCACAGGTAACATGCTTTTTGTCGGCATGCAGTCATAAATGTAATACATATAAGAGGTTCCAGGAAAAGGGACCGGTAACGCTAACCCAGCAGCAGCAGCACACGTGATGGAACAGGAGGAGGGTGGCGCAGGAGGAGAAGGCCACGCTTTGAGACACAACAACCCAGGCCTTGCATGAGGACAAGAAGCGTGCGGATAGCAATTTGCATTTTGTCGCCATGCAGTCATAAATGTAATACAGATGAGAGGTTCAATAAACAGGGACCGGAAACGCTAACCCATCACAGATGTTCATTGTTCATGTTACTTGGTTGGGGTCCGGGAGTGTTGCGTAGTCGTTTCCAATCCAGGATTGATTCATTTTAATTTGAGTCAGACGGTCTGCATTTTCTGTGGAGAGGCGGATACGCCGCCGATCTGTGACGATGCCTCCGGCAGCACTGAAACAGCGTTCCGACATAACGCTGGCTGCCGGGCAAGCCAGCACCTCTATTGCGTACATTGCCAGTTTGTGCCAGGTGTCTAGCTTCGATACCCAATAGTTGAAGGGTGCAGATGGATTGTTCAACACAGCTACGCCATCTGACATGTAGTCCTTGACCATCTTCTCCAGGCGATCGGTGTTGGAGGTGGATCTGCACGCTTGCTTTTCTGTGTGCTGCTGCATGGGTGTCAGAAAATTTTCCCACTCCAAGGACACTGCCGATACCATTCCCTTTTGGGCACTAGCTGCGGCTTGTGTTGTTTGCTGCCCTCCTGGTCGTCCTGGGTTTGCTGAAGTCAGTCTGTCGGCGTACAACTGGCTAGAGGAGGGGGAGGATGTCAATCTCCTCTCTAAAGTCTCCACAAGGGCCTGCTGGTATTCTTCCATTTTGACCTGTCTGGCTCTTTCTTCAAGCAGTTTTGGAACATTGTGTTTGTACCGTGGATCCAGAAGGGTATAAACCCAGTAATTGGTGTTGTCCAGAATACGCACAATGCATGGGTCGCGTTCAATGCAGTCCTAGGCCGAAGAGGTCATAGCCTAGGGTCACAAAACCTGTTTATTTGGGCAATTTCAATGGTGGCGAGTCTGACGTACATATATCGCAGCAATGGCCGTTAGCAACGTCTGAATCTCACGAAATGTCTCATGCAGGTAGAAGACATATTGTTAGACTTGGGCTCCAAAGATGGGTTCCCTACATCTCTGCAAACCAGAGTTACAGGGCTCCAAATTTGGTAAAATCCCCCATAGGCTTTCATTGGGCCTCCTATTTACAGTTCCAAAATCTCACATCTTTTCAAAGGGCAATTACTCAGCAGTGGCAAATTTTCTAGCATTGTAGGGACCCTTAGGGGGAACATGACTGGTGAGTTTCGGGCCCCTAGGCCAAAGAGGTCATAGCCTAGGGTCACAAAAACCTGTTTATTTGGGCTATTTCAATGGTAGTGATGGTGACGTACATAAATCGCAGCAATGGCCGTTAGCAAAGTCTGAATCTCACGAAATGTCTCATGCAGGTAGAAGACATATTGTTAGACTTGGATTCCAAAGATGGGGTCCCTACATCTCTGCAAACCAGAGTTACAGGGGTCCAAAATTGGTAAAATCCCCCATAGGATTTCATTGCCTCCCTATTTCACTTTCCAAAATCTCACATCTTTTCAAAGGGCAATGGCTCAGCAGTACCAAATTTTCTAGCATTGTAGGGACCCTTAGGGGGAACATGACTGGTGAGTTTCGGGCCCCTAGGCCGAAGAGGTCATAGCCTAGGGTCACAAAAACCTGTTTATTTGGGCTATTTCAATGGTAGTGATGGTGACGTACATAAATCACAGCAATGGCCGTTAGCAAAGTCTGAATCTCACGAAATGTCTCATGCAGGTAGAAGACATATTGTTAGACTTGGATTCCAAAGATGGGGTCCCTACATCTCTGCAAACCAGAGTTACAGGGGTCCAAAATTGGTAAAATCCCCCATAGGCTTTCATTGGGCCTCCTATTTACCGTTCCAAAATCTCACACCATTTCAAAGGGCAATGGCTCAGCAGTGGCAAAACTCACCAGTCATGATCCCCCTAAGGGTCCCTACAATGCTAGAAAATTTGGTACTGCTGAGCCATTGCCCTTTGAAAAGATGTGAGATTTTGGAAAGTGAAATAGGGAGGCAATGAAATCCTATGGGGGATTTTACCAATTTTGGACCCCTGTAACTCTGGTTTGCAGAGATGTAGGGACCCCATCTTTGGAATCCAAGTCTAACAATATGTCTTCTACCTGCATGAGACATTTTGTGAGATTCAGACGTTGCTAACGGCCATGCCTGAGATTTATGTACGCCACCATCACTACCATTGAAATAGCCCAAATAAACAGGTTTTTGTGACCCTAGGCTATGACCTCTTCGGCCTAGGGGCCCGGAACTCACCAGGCATGTTCCCCCTAAGGGTCCCGACAATGCTAGAAAATTTGGTACTGCTGAGCCATTGCCCTTTGAAAAGATGTGAGATTTTGGAAAGTGAAATAGGGAGGCAATGAAATCCTATGGGGGATTTTACCAATTTTGGACCCCTGTAACTCTGGTTTGCAGAGATGTAGGGACCCCATCTTTGGAATCCAAGTCTAACAATATGTCTTCTACCTGCATGAGACATTTCGTGAGATTCAGACTTTGCTAACGGCCATTGCTGCGATTTATGTACGTCACCATCACTACCATTGAAATAGCCCAAATAAACAGGTTTTTGTGACCCTAGGCTATGACCTCTTTGGCCTAGGGGCCCGAAACTCACCAGTCATGTTCCCCCTAAGAGTCCCTACAATGCTAGAAAATTTGCCACTGCTGAGTAATTGCCCTTTGAAAAGATGTGAGATTTTGGAACTGTAAATAGGAGGCCCAATGAAAGCCTATGGGTGATTTTACCAAATTTGGAGCCCTGTAACTCTGGTTTGCAGAGATGTAGGGAACCCATCTTTGGAGCCCAAGTCTAACAATATGTCTTCTACCTGCATGAGACATTTCGTGAGATTCAGACGTTGCTAACGGCCATTGCTGCGATTTATGTACGTCAGACTCGCCACCATTGAAATTGCCCAAATAAACAGGTTTTGTGACCCTAGGCTATGACCTCTTCGGCCTAGGACTGCATTGAACGCGACCCACGCATTGTGCGCATTCTGGACAACACCAATTACTGGGTTTATACCCTTCTGGATCCACGGTACAAACACAATGTTCCAAAACTGCTTGAAGAAAGAGCCAGACAGGTCAAAATGGAAGAATACCAGCAGGCCCTTGTGGAGACTTTAGAGGGCAGATTGACATCCTCCCCCTCCTCTAGCCAGTTGTACGCCGACAGACTGACTTCCGCAAACCCAGGACGACCAGGAGGGCAGCAAACAACACAAGCCGCAGCTAGTGCCCAAAAGGGAATGGTATCGGCAGTGTCCTTGGAGTGGGAAAATTTTCTGACACCCATGCAGCAGCACACAGAACAGCAAGCGTGCAGATCCACCTCCAACACCGATCGCCTGGAGAAGATGGTCAAGGACTACATGTCAGATGGCGTAGCTGTGTTGAACAATCCATCTGCACCCTTCAACTATTGGGTATCGAAGCTAGACACCTGGCACAAACTGGCAATGTACGCAATAGAGGTGCTGGCTTGCCCGGCAGCCAGCGTTATGTCGGAACGCTGTTTCAGTGCTGCCGGAGGCATCGTCACAGATCGGCGGCGTATCTGCCTCTCCACAGAAAATGCAGACCGTCTGACTCAAATTAAAATGAATCAATCCTGGATTGGAAACGACTACGCAACACTCCCGGACCCCAACCAAGTAACATGAACAATGAACATCTGTGATGGGTTAGCGTTTCCGGTCCCTGTTTATTGAACCTCTCATCTGTATTACATTTATGACTGCATGGCGACAAAATGCAAATTGCTATCCGCACGCTTCTTGTCCTCATGCAAGGCCTGGGTTGTTGTGTCTCAAAGCGTGGCCTTCTCCTCCTGCGCCACCCTCCTCCTGTTCCATCACGTGTGCTGCTGCTGGGTTAGCGTTACCGGTCCCTTTTCCTGGAACCTCTTATATGTATTACATTTATAACTGCATGCCGACAAAAAGCATGTTACCTGTGCAAAGAAAACAGACATTTCCCGCATTTAAAAGACAGTTTTCCCTTTGAAACTTTAAAATCGATTTTCTCAAAAACTATAAGCTCTTTTTGCTAATTTTTTTTTCCTCTTGTACCCACTCCCAAGGTGCACATACCCTGTAAATTTGGGGTATGTAGCATGTAAGGAGGCTTTACAAAGCACAAAAGTTCGGGTCCCCATTGACTTCCATTATGTTCGGAGTTCGGGTCGAACACCCGAACATCGCGGCCATGTTCGGCCTGTTCGGCCCGAACCCGAACATCTAGATGTTCGCCCAACACTAGCGTTCACTAGGGTGATAGTTCATCTTTTTTTGAACATTAACTTTCTACATCAGCCCTTTCTTGTAAATCAGTGTATGTTCATAAAGATTCCGATCCTCCCCCCCCCCCCCCGAAAAAAAGTCCCAGTGCAATATTTTAGTAGTTTAATGGCCTCATGGTAGCCTTGTGGGTTAGTAATGTTTGCATTTAAGATTCATTTGGAACTGACCAAGAAGGTGATCTTATTTGTTCTCAGAGACCTTAGCACAAGAAGAATGTAAAAAACGGGGAGCAGGCATGTGTAGTGGGCTCTCCTCATGCCCACTGCTCCCACCATTCTCCTCCATCCCCCTCCATTACCGTGTACAGATCCCCCAAACTTACTTCCTGGTTGGGGTGGTTGCAGCTGACTGCGCAGGTGCTGACCAGCGTGGTGCGTCCTTGATCGCACGACTGGAAGCGTTCTGCGCATGCGCACTACATTACAACTACTATTTGCACTAAGGTATGCTTTAAAGCTATAAACACTACTGGCTGGTAGATCGTGTTCACATTTCCCCTGTGCCACTTGTGCCCAACTGCTGCTCTCATGCTCTTATCTCCACTTGTGTACTACTTGTGTTAAACTGCTACTTTCCTCATGGAGGGCACAAGGAGATATACCTCTTCCATAGGATGTAATGATGGTCTTATAACAGCCAAGATGTTACAGTCAATTAAAAATGAGTTTAAAGAGTAACTGTTAGCCCCCAAATTGAAATTTAAATCTCTATTGCAATGTTTTATTTAGTATTTAAGTGAGCCAAAAAGCCAATGCAGAACTTAAAAATCAATCTAATTTTTCTAATTTATGTCGGGCAGACATAGGCATGCTCTGCATGCTAAGCAGTATCTGATATGCGGCTTTGCGTCCGGAGCTGGGGGAAAAGATTACATAGTAAAAAAATTAGATTGATTTTTAAGTTCTGCATTGGCTTTTTGGCTCACTTAAATACTAAATAAAACATTGCAATAGAGATTTAAATTTCAATTTGGGGGCTAACAGTTACTCTTTAAGTAACTGATCTGCACCCCCTAAGAAAAACACAGTATGCACCTTAATAATTGCACTTGATCAGCTTTTGTTCACGTCTTCTGGGTTTTGTTTTCCTCCCAAGGACTAAGAATTTAGAGGTACAGAAATGTTTTAGGGAATATAAAATCTTGTAGAAGAATAATCTCCTTCCCTTATTTCAAAACCTGAATTTTCTGATGGCAGATTGCTGAAATTACAAATTTTACCTGCAGTGCCACCTGCTGGTTAAGTGTGATATTGTTTGAAAACTGTAAGTAACCTGCAATGCAAATAAAGCAAAGTGAGACTGAGTTTGAGTGGTTCAATAAATGTTTGCCGTAGACACATGGATTTGCCAAAGCCTGTTACTGCATGTCTTATTACTTTAGTACATTTCCACAATTTTGTTTTAGAAACAGACATTTTATATGTAAGAAGTTTTGAATCAGGAAGATACCATTTATTGGCTAATTTAAAATACACGCAAGCTTTCGGCTATTCAATCTTCATCAGACTTGAATCCTGTAAACTGACAAGATGTTGGAGGCACACAGCTTTATACATGCAACATCAAAAAGGAGATGCATAGATGCTCTTGAAAACAAATACAGGTCATTAACATGCTTCAAATGAAACAAAAAAACTTCCAAATAGTGTCTTGAGAGGAGGTTAGCTGACTCAGGACAGATAGGACCCTTTGTTCACTCACTCATAACAGACTAACTGGTACAGAGGCATTGTAAACTCAAAAGATAGCTAAAAGCAGAATAGATGCACTATTTGTCTAGGCTAAAAAATATAGAATTAAATACCATCAACCGCATTGCCAAATCATCCCTTTAAATACTGACATTTAAGTTGTACAGGTCCTGGGTCTACACACACAATCAGTGCCTGAACTGCATCTAGCTAGCCACAAGACATGTATAATTCATAAGCGTTTGTATTTAAAGGAATGAGTTGGCAACTCTGCATCATGCCAAGAAATTGCTATTCTTATATCCTTTATTTACAGATTTGAACCGATGTATACATTTTGTTTCAGCTTTTAGTCTTCGTTTCTGTGATGTAACGTCACCCAAGTTTAGCATAAAAATATATTTCCATGTCAGCCAAATAAGAATTTACAAAACTGTTAGAAAGTTCAAGCTACACTTTTTTTTGTGTCTAGGGCAACAGTACTCTGGAGTACAGACTATTCATAATCTCCTACCCATCTAGCTGCATGAGCAGCAACAGTAAGGCCTCGTTCACATTGCGTTCCACCCGCGAGGCCGTTCACGTTGGCAGTTTTTTGGAGGAGTTTTTTTTCTCCTCCCGGCGTTCGGGTGGGCAATTTGTTTTTGTGCAAAGCGCATTTCTACACGCTTTTCCCGAGCACGACCCGCGCTAATATGAACCTTCTCATATACATTCATTGCACAAGCGATTGGTGGGCGATTTTAAAAATTGCCTGCATGTAAAAAAAAAAAGCCAAAAACGCCTACAGTGTGAACAAGTCCTTAAGGGATTCTTTTGTACACAAACGTTGTGGTACCTTCCGTAGAACTAAAGTGCATGACAAAGTATGCGATTATATTGTAATGGTGCATTAGCAGTATAGTGTGATGAATCCGATGGGGCATGAGGCATGCTATGCAAAACCAATGACGCATACGTCTCAAACTGTATGCTTCACAGTATGCTCTGCTTCCTGCATGTAAAGCATGACACAACCTCTCTCCTCCATTCAGTATTGCCAACTCATCGCTTTAAGGCCTCTTACACAGTAAGACGTTGCGTTTGATGCAACGTTATGGTCGCATAACGTGCCCCTAATGCAACGCATTGAAAGACTATAACTTGGACGTTATTTAGCCCTGTGTTTGGTGCGCTGTTTTCGCACAGTGATAGAACTAAAAACTGCACATGCGTTAAAAAAAGCACATTACTGAGCATGTGCAAACAGTACAACGCGTATAATGCATAGCATGCAGCACATTTATTTAACATGAAGTGTTACACAACGCAACGTCTGCATTGTGAACAGCCCATTGTTTTTTCATTGCTGTAAGTTATTGTGCGTTACATGTTGTTGTAACGTGCGACTTTAACGTCGCACTGTGAAAGAGCCCTAAATACAAACCAAATTTGAGTTATGCAGGTCTTATGGCTAGTTAAATGCAGTTTAGACATTGATTTTTGTGTCAGCAGCCACAGAACCTGCATAACGTGTCAGTAATTAAAATAATGATTTGCAAACCCTGTCTCCATTGCACTTTGATCCTGCAAGGCCTCAGTGTGAATCTAGCCTCCCTCAGTGAGAAGAACTAATTGTTACTCAGAGCATAAACAATTGTTACTCAAGGTTGGTGCACACCAAGAACGCTTTTAAAATCGCTGGCATTTCAAAAAGCACCTGGCTAATGTGTTTGCATGGGCTTGTTTACACCAGAGCAATGTGTTTTCTTTTTTTAAACGCGGGTCCTGCTGCATTTTGGAGGTGATTACACCTCAATGTAAACTATAGGAGAAGTGGAAAATCACTCTAAAAAGTGATAGACTGATTTTCCTAGCTTTAAGGGCCCGTTTCCACTATTTCGGTGCGGAATCGCCACATATCACCGCTGACAAAATCGCATTTAATAGCAAAATCGCATGCGTTTTTTGCATGCGTTTATGCCGCGATTTCGCATAGGCAGGGTATATGCGATTTTAACCATGTCACTGCCTGTGTCAATTTACATTACTTTCAATGCGAAATCGCAGGAAAAAACGCATGCGATTTCGCTATTAAATACATAGCCTGTGATTCGCCTGCATTCCACATGCAGGCAAATTCTGCAGGGTCTACCGTGCAGAAAAATCCTGCACAGAAAACCGCAAATGAAAACTGACAAGTGGAAACAGTCCCATCCACTTGTATTGCCTATGCGAATCTGCATGCGTTGTCTGCATGCGGATTCGCGCTAGTGGAAACGGGCACTCAGGAAAAAAAATAGCTGCAGCTCAAAGTGGACTTCTGCTATATGCAGTCTCTTCAGAAATTGCTCAACAATGGATCAAAATCACTAGGCAAAATACCAGGAATCGCTTTAGTAAATTGCTTAAAAAAAATGCTACCATAAGCGTTTGCAATTACGCTTAGCGATTTTTGGTGTGCACTAGGCCTCATTGAGCATAAACAATTGCTACTCAGTGAACAGGAATACACGTTTCTTATGTTTAGTTCAGTTACTGATCTGTTTATAAGCAGCAAACTGGCACTTCTCTGCCATTTTTTGCTTTGTATGCATATGTAAAAAAGTTATAACAAAATGTGCCATTAATCCTTGCAATATATAGAGCAGGATAGAACAAATTGCAACTTGTTTTTTTCAATAAAATTTTCCTTTTGAAAATCCAATCTAATCCCTAATTTAAATATGTACACATGCAAGTGTCTTCTGCTGTAAAATACTGTATATATCAAGCTTTAATTTGCCAACCTAAAGTCAAAAATGAAATAAAGGATAAACTGGATGTTCATATTCAGTGCTTTAAATATATATTATTTAATCGTTTAGGGCTCATTCACAATGAGTTGCAGCAAGTTGACTTACTGCACATAGTGTATGTTTTACAAGGGAACATGAAAGTCCATATACTCATTTTATCATTCACACTACAACAGTGAGTTGCTGTGCAGTGCATTTTAACTTGACTAGAGTGATAAAAGCTCAGAAATGCATGCTATGTGAGTTATAGAACATGGATTATGCAGATGAGCCCAGCTGAATCAGCTAGTTTCCCTTCTCCATTTCAGGCCTGGGATCCACTACAAATTGTAAAGCGCAATCGCTTGCCTTTTTAATTAGCGTTTTGTAAGCAATTTCATGACCAGTTTCTGGCGATTTTGGTAGAGATTTTAAAAAGTGTAAGCTTTTTGCCAGCGATTGTGATAGCGATTTTAATTCTGATTGGTCCTTTCAATTTTTTTTTTAAAGTTTGCAGTAATTTAAAAATCACACAAATCGCTATGTATTGCCAGCACTTATATACTTCGACATTGAAGCTCAAACGCTTCCAAAATGCTGCATGTCCTGCGATTGCGATTTTGCTAATTACAATCGCTACTGTAGAATTTTACATTTATTTACAATGGCAGAGCATTTAGGGATATCGCTATTGATTTAAAGCGCTCCCTAAATGCTCAAAAAGGTGCTCTAGCGTGTTCCAGCGCTTACAGTGGTTTGACAACGCAGTAATGGTGGCCACTAATGATCCAACCTTTTTCATCCAATCTTACCAGATCTATGTAGTATAAGTGTAAATTGAGTGAATATACTGAATGGATACTTCAGGCAGTTACCTTATATTACATAGAAATGGTAAGATTGGATGAAAAAGATTGGATCATTAGTGGTCACCTTAAGACTTAGCTTAGCTAAAGCTTTCCCTACCTATCGGCAGCAAGTCTGACCCTGCTCTCACTGAGGCCAAAACACCAAAACCGCTAGCAGATCGTCAAACCGCTAGCAGTTTTTGGAGCAGATTTCAGAGCGATTCTAGGCATGTTTAGAGACGTTTCCTAAACATGCCTAGCGGTTTTGTGGAGCAGATTAATAATATTGTTACAGTAAAAGCTGTTACTGAACAGCTTCTGTAACAAAACGCCTGGAAAACCGCTCTGATCTAGCGGTTTGCGATTTTTCTATACATTACATTGAGGCAGAAACGCTTCTGCAAACCGCAAACGTGCAGCAGGACCCATGTTTGTGGTTTGCTAAAAACCTCAAACCGCTGGTGTGCACCTTCCCATTGAAATACATTAGCCGAGCGTTTTCACAGGCGGATGCGGTTGGCTCATAAAACAGCTCGGTGTGCACTGGGCCTAACAGTCAGCAGCCAGCAGAGAATTAATCCAATATGGCCACCGCCACCTACCTTTTTGATAGGGGGTGGGGTGGGGAGTCCAGGATGGGATTCTAGTTGATTGGCTGCCATGTGGCTGCTGACTGTGGTAAGGTGTCAAAGTTTAGCTCAATGTATAGAGGGTGAATCAAACACACCAAATGTTCGCTGCGAACGTGAACAGCCGATGTTCGCAGAATACCGCTCGTCGGCGACTAGTTCGGACTATATCTATCAATGTTACCGCATAGAGAAAGTGCGTTATAAGCTGGTCAGAGCTGAAGGTAAATACCAAACACTTTATATACCAAATGCATTAATCTTTGTTAATTGCAATTTGAGGTATTTACCACACACAAGTCAATTTACCTCAGTTGGTAATTTCGCTTTTCATAGGTTTAATGAATTGGCATTGAGCAAGATGAGCGGTAAAATCAGCTGTTTTCTGCATTACTGAATGCGGCAATGCTTAGTGAATTCAGGCCATAGTGCCATGTTCCATAAACAGTATGTGCAATGTGAATATATATATACACTTTTTGTGTGCGCAAAGTGCATGGTGTCTGTGCCCATGTGTACACAGTATATATGATTAATACATACCTATGCCACTAAACTTTACTAGTTTAAAGAGGGGTGGGCACATGCTTTGGCCCCTGACAACTTTTAATGGTATTTTATAAATCTAAAATAGATTGGGGCAACAAAAGACAACATACACACAGCCCTATATAATATTAGGCAACTGTCCCTGCGTACAGCAGGGACAGTTGTCTCTGTAGCTGTGCGCAGCACGGACCCAGCCTCACACAGGCAGGAGGACTGGGCCGGGTGCGCATGTGAGCAGGCGGCCGGGTGTGGCGGGTGCCCGCGCACGTGACAGGCACGCGACGGGCGGGTGCACACAGACGGACCCAGCCCATTTTTAAATGGGCTAAGGTCACTGGTATACATATAATAGTGTGGGTTCTAGAAACAACAGCATATGGTCACAACTGTTATAGAAGTGATTTTGTGTAAGTTCTAGTAGGGTTTTCAAGCAAATCAGAACACATGCTAATGACTTAGCAATTACGGTAGGGTTTAGTTATGCTTTACCTCATACAGTAAAATTTGTTATGAATTTCCACATGTGGTAATTTGCATTAATTGTACCAAAAATAATTGTTTTCATAGAAATTAGAAGGCATGTTAGCACAATTTACCAATCAGTTTAAGACGTGCCTGTACCTGTCATTAGTCAATTTGTATGCATTTTGCCGTTTTTTAGTGGAGTTCCTATTGCTGTTTTAGTGGAATTCCTATTCAGGCCATGTAATAGAAAAGAATAGTAGAAATAAAAAACTCCAAATATGTTCCTGATTTTTTTTTATAGGGGATGCCTATAAATATACTTTTTCATAGGTTGCTACATAATCAAAAAAAAAAAAATCTTCCAAAGACTATTCTAACTTATGGAAGACAAATACCACACTTTTATTTTACCACACTTGCATTTTCCACATGTTTTACCGCTGATCAGAAAATGCAGAATTGCAAAAAAAAAAAAAAAAAAAAAAAAAAAAAAAAAGGAAAATACAGCATGAGGTATTTTGCCAACAAAAATATGTTTACTGCACATAACTACCAGAATTAAGGCCATAGTCTGCCTGTGTCCGTCTGGGACTAACTATCTGAGAGGGAGCAGACAGACTGTGGCTGGCCAATATACCAAATAGGAGACCACAGGCTGTGAAATTACTTAATGAACCTGCAACCCTCACAAGCAGACAGACATCACCCACAACCTCAATAAGCTGTTAGTAGCATGGTGAGAAAACTAATATACACTCTACAGGTTTCAGCCTTAGTTAGGCATAACAATTTTACAGTGCATAAAGTGTACAAAAAATAACAATCATTCCTTTTCCCCCAAAAAATAAAGCAAACTTTTAGCATATATAGCCCAAGTCAGAGCTGCACGCCGCCCAGCTCCAACTGCTTAAATACCTTGTGAGCTTTGTGGGAGGAGATGTCAGTGGGGGAGGAGGTTGTGTAGCTCTGTCACCTGATTGGAGGAGAGGGAGGACCCCTCCTACTCCTCCTCCTCCATGCATTCCTGTCAGGTCCTTCACAATCACATGTGCAGTAAGGGCTTGTTCACACTATGAGCTTGATTCACTAAACCGTGATAACTAATATCATGTGCGTGCTAGCTAGCATTTTTGCACGCGAAAAGCGTGCAATCGTAAATTTCTGCTCGCGATTGCGCTCAAAAATGCGCTCGAAAACTCATATCTGTAAATCGCTCAGTGATTGCGATAGTGCTGGGGATTTTTAATGTGAACAAAACCTTAGGGATTTGTTTTCTGCAAAATTACAGCCAGTGGTAGTTTTCTCATTTTTTCCGCATTCACTAAATGTTTTCCCCGTATTTTCCGCATGCGTGTAGATTTTAAAAAGTGTAAGCCTTTTGCCAGGGATTGTGTAGCAATTTGTGATTATCGATTTTAATTCTGATTGGTCCTTTCATTTTATTATAATTTTTTTACAGTTTGCAGTAATTTACAATCGCACACATAGGGCTCTATTCACAAAACCATGTGCGGTAACTCTTTTTTTAGGCAAAAAATTACCTCCAGTGATAATTACCAATTTTCTTTGAGTATTCACAAAAAATTGACCGAGTGTGATAAATGTTTAATAAAAGTGCGGTAAAACAGGTGATAAAACAGTCAGTAATCTGTACAGAAAACAAGCTTTTTTGACCACTGTAGGGCAGCCCATATGCTTGCCACCCATTACACAGAGATGACCCGGGAAAGCCTGTCACATTTAACCATTTTAGCCCGCAGGGATTTATCACCTTATGCATCAGAGCAATTTTCACCTCCCATTCATTTGCTATTAACTTTATCACTACTTATCACAATTTATTGATCTATATCTTGTTTTTTCTGCCACTAATTAGGCTTTCTTTGGGTGGTACATTTTGCTAAGGCTGCTTTCACAGTGAGACGTTACAGGCACACGTTAGTGCAGCCTGTAACGCACCCCACCGCACAGCAATGAAAAATCAATGGGCTGTTCACAGTGCCCACGTTGCGTTACACAGTAACGCTGCACGTTCGTTTGAAGTGCAGCATACTGTGCGTTCTAGCGGCTTAAGCTGTATTATACTGCTTGCACATGCTCAGTATGGGTGTTTTTTTTTTTTTGTGGGCGGAGAGGAGGCGGGAAGAGGCTGCTACGTAGCCAGGCTCATGGCTACTTTATATTCACTGCACTTGCAATGTTTACTTCCAGGAGTGGCTGCTGATTGGCTGGCGGGACCACGTGATGCGGAAAGCTCCGCTCACGTGGTCTCCGCAGCGCATCCGACAGAGCAGCTTTTAATGCGGCTCTTGGTAGCGTCCTGCTCCAACACCACCAGGCGTTGTGTTAGGGGCACGTTACGCGACCTTAACGTGTCAATGTCTTAGTGGGAAAGAAGCCTTAGAATTATTTTTTTATAAATGCATTTTAACAGGATTAATAAGAAAAAAAATGGAAACATTTCATTATTTCTCAGTTTTCGGCCATTATAGCTTTAAAATAATCCACGCTACCATAATTAAAACCTATGTATTTTATTTGCCCGTTTTTCTCAGTTATGACACCATTTAAATTTTGTCCCTATCACAATGTATGGTGCCAATATTTTATTTGGAAATAAATGTGCATTTTTTCCGTTTTGCGTCCATCACTATTTACAAGCTTATAATTTAACCTCCTTGGCGGTAACCCCATACTACACATGGCCCCAGGACTTTTTTTTTTAAATGGTGGCATACGCTTTAGCTATCGGTTCGCTAGCTAAGCGTATGCACAAAGTTGCTCCGGTCCCCCGCGATCGTCCGCAATAGTTTCCGGTATACGTACCCCCAGCGTTCCCATGCCGGTGCAGCCACCCAATCGGCTCCAGGCTTCGCGATGACGGCGATCGGGATTGCGGCTGACGTCATGACGTCATATCTGATCGTCGCCATAGCAACGCCGAAAGCTGATCGGGAAACTGCGCTTTTCGTGGTATCGTGGCGAAGTATGTATAGCTGGAGGCGATCGGCGGGCATGGGGGGGACCGGAGCAACTTTTAACATACGCCTAACTAGCGAAATGCTAGCTAAAGCATTTTAAAACATTTTGAGAGTAGAGTGGGGCCGAACCTCCGATTTTAGGTTCGCGAACTTCCGCGTAAGGTTCGGTTCGCGTAAAAGTTCGCGAACCGCAATAGACTTCAATGGGGATGCGAACTTTGAAAAAAAAACAAAATTATGCTGGCCACAAAAGTGATGGAAAAGATGTTTCAAGGGGTCTAACACCTGGACCCCCAGGTGGAGGAGTGGGATACATGCCAAAAGTCCCCGGGAAAAATCTAGATTTGACGCAAAGCAGCGTTTTAAGGGCAGAAATCACATTGAATGCTAAATGACAGGCCTAAAGTGCTTTAAAACATCTTGCATGTGTATACATCAATCAGGTAGTGTAATTAAGGTACTGCTTCACACTGACATACCAAACTCAGCGTGTTTCGCACCGCAAACAGCTGTTTGTGTAGTGACGGCCGTGCTGGACTGGTGAGCACCTTGGCGAGAGTGCAGGTTTTGGTGGCTTTACAGCCCATATGGTCGCCTGGCTGATGTAGCTGAATGACAGAACAGTGACTGTCCAGCTGATCAAATTTGGTCTGACCACAATGAGGCAACGACCCTATTATCGTGGGTGTGCCCCCCGAGACACTCATCTAGGCGCCGGTCATTGCTTCATTGTGATACGCAAGCCCCTTCACCACGGCGGGTTCACTGAACACAACAGGTATGCAGTGGCGGGTTCACTGAACAGGAATACAGTGGTGGGTTCACTGAACAGAACAGGTATGCAGTGGCGGGTTCACTGAACAGAACAGGTATACAGTGGCGGGTTCACAGAACAGGTATGCAGTGGCAGGTTCACTGAACAGGTATACAGTGGCGGGTTCACTGAACAGAACAGGTATACAGTGGCGGGTTCACTGAACAGAACAGGTATGCAGTGGCGGGTTCACTGAACAGTACAGGTATGCAGTGGTGGGTTCACTGAACAGGTATGCAGTGGTGGGTTCACTGAACAGGTATGCAGTGGTGGGTTCACAGAACAGGTATGCAGTGGTGGGTTCACGGAACAGGTATGCAGTGGCAGGTTCACTGAACAGGTATGCAGTGGTGGGTTCACTGAACAGGTATGCAGTGGTGGGTTCACTGAACAGGTATGCAGTGGTGGGTTCACAGTACAGGTATGCGGTGGTGGGTTCACAGAACAGGTATGCAGTCGCAGGTTCACTTAACAGGTATGCAGGTATCCAGTGGGCTCACTGAACAGATCAGGTATGGTGGGCTCACTGAACAGAACAGGTATGCAGCCAGGAACAAGCTAAGCCTAACTAATCTTTCCCTATGAGAGACAGTCTGCAGCAGCTCGCCCTACTCTCACTAACGCAGGCACACGAGTGAGCGTAATGGCCGCCGCTGCCTGCCTTTTATTAGGGGGGAGTGGCTCCAGGGGCTAGTGTAGCCTAATTGGCTACACTGGGCCTGCTGACTGTGATGTAGAGGGTCAAAGTTGACCCTCATGGTGCATTATGGGGCGAACCGAACTTCCGCAAAAGCCTGCGGGACGCGAACGCGAACCACTGAAGTTCGCATGGAACCGTTCGCAGGCGAACCGTGCGGCCCAACTCTATTTGGGAGGCAAAAAACCTCCTGGCGGACGCAGCCTCAGAAACTGCGTACCGCCAAGGGGGTTAAAACATTTTCATAGTATACCCCCTTCAAATGCATATTTAAAAAGTTCAGATCCTTCGGTAACTATTTGTCTTATTTTTTTTTTTTTTTAATTGTAATTTTCGACAGGAAAATCGCGGCAACGAATCTGCATGCGGTTGCGTTTCGTTACCGTTTCTATGCAGATTTTCACACGGAATCGCTCACGGTTTGTGCAACGTGATTTTAACCATGTCAATGCCGGCATGCATTGACATGGGTTTTTAAACAAAAATGCATGCGGAAACGCCGGGAAAACCGCAAGACTAAACCGCTTACGGTTTTCCTATTTAGATACATTACCAACGAATCGCGTGCGGGTGTGCGGCGTGCTAATTCTAATGGGTCTGCCATGCAGGTTTTTTCTGCACGACAAACCACATTGAATCACGCAGAAGTGGAAACAAGCCCATCCACTTCTATTGCTTGTGCGAATTTGCATGCATAAAACGCTTGCAGATTCGCTGTAGTGGAAACGGGCCCTTACAGCAGAGAGGAATTTCTTCCTCGGCATCTATAAAATCATCTAAAAGACTGTAAGATGTCTAAAAGTGCGCCTTGAGATTAGACGCACTCGTCTTCTCTGCCTTCTATGTAAAATTGACATAAACTCGAGCAAACAGAGCTCAAAAGGCTCCATCCTGAAGGCCAAAAGCAGAGAAGTGAAAATGATCACCTACCATTTGTAGGTGTTAAAAAAATTCCTTAGGGCTCGTTTCCACTATTGCGGTGCGGAATCGCCTGGATTCCACCGCTGATGAAATCGCATGCGGATGCGATTCCCCATGCGTTTTTGCCGCGAATTCGCATGCGATTTCGCATAGTGAGGGTATATGCGATTTTAACCATGTCACTGCCTGTGTGAATTTACATTCGTACCTATGCGAATTCGCATGCACGCGATTCGCATGCATTCCACTCGCAGGCGAATTCTGCGGCCCATCCACTTGCATTACAAGTGCGAATCTGCATGCGTTGGACGCATGCGGATTCGCGATAGTGGAAACGATACCTTAATTAACACCAACTATTCAATTGAGAATCTCAAACTGGAGATAAATTTTGAGGTAATTACCACACTTTTACATCACTTTTAGGCCTCTTTTCCACGGACTGTTGAACTGTGTGCTCAACAAGCAGTTACCAGGCAGCAGTGAGCTGTTACCAGGCAGCAACAAGCAGTTACCAGGCAGCAGTGAGCAGTTGTGAGAGTTTGAGAGGCATTTCACTGCCTATCAACAGTCTGTGGAAAAGAGACCTTGCCGCAAGAGGTAATTTAGGGAGAAAAAAAAATCTTTTAAAGTCCAGTAAGCAGAGCACTAGCGGCTTTGGACTCCATTTAATTTAAAGTGTCGCGAAAAATATCATCAGGTATTTGCAGGTGATAAAAAAATCGGTAATTAAGGCATAAATAATGCACCCCTTTTTCATTGTAAATTTCTTTTTTTGCGTGAAAAAAGTCTTAAATAAATATGTTTTACTGTTTTTCGCATTGTTATTTTTTTACCGCACTTTTGCATTGTAAATGTCAATATGGTCTGAATTTCGCCGGAAATTTTCAGCCAGTTGGTTACCGCATGCAGAAACTAATTGCAAATAATTCACTAAGGACAGTTCGGTAAAATCATTTTGGTGGGTAAAATACACCATTCAGTATTTTACACATTTTTCTAAATTCACTAAAGATCTTTTGCATGAGGCAGAAGTTCGGTAATTTACCGAACAAACATGCCTCAATTCATTAAGCCCTGCTCAGTCAGGGCTATTTCCACTAGCACGGAAACCAGTCAGGGCCGAATCCGCAGAGTTTCCCCACAGGCAAATTGCGCGGTGAAACTCTGCCATAGGAAGTAATGTCACCGCCGGCCGAATCGCTTGCCCTAGCCATGTGGGCGACATTGCCATCAGTTTTCATGCGGGAGGCAGCGAATCCCATAGCTGTGCATGGCACAGCTTCTGGGATTCGTCTGTGTACCCGCAGGCCAGGAAGTGCCAGCCGTGCGCTGGGACTAGTGGAAATGGGACCTAATGCTACGTACACACATGCGACAATGATCGTTCGTTGAGAACGACGAACGAACTTTTAATTGATGAATAAACGACCTAAGTAAAGATAGTTTTAAAAGGTGTGAAACGATCTGATCGTTAGAACGAACGTTACATCACATAAAGCAACTATTGCGCCTGCGCATAAAAATGAGAAGTTTCACGGAGAAATAGTGAAATGCGCATGTCAAGCCTAGTATGAACGACCGTTTCCAACGATGTACTACTTTTGCAAACGATCGTCGTTGGTTAAAATCCGCCGAGACAGAACTTTCTTTTGTAGCGATTTGGCTCGTTCGTCGATTGCCTTAATAGTCGGTGGTTCGTTTTTTGTAACGATCGTCGTTGGTAAAGATCGGGGAACGATCGTTACAAACGACTATAGTCGCATGTGTGTACGCACCTTAAGGCCACATACACACATCAGACCATAGTCTTTTGAAAATGAAAGATCACAGACCAATCTTACCACCCTTCATGTAGTATGAGAGCCATACTCTACACAGTCTTTTCTATGGAGCTGAACTCCACATCAGAAAAAAAATCTTTGCAAGATGCTGCACACACGGATCTGTACAGACACAAAAGATCAGTATCTGCAAAAGATCTGTTCCTGCCAAAAATCCATTCCTGCAAATTGCAATGATAGTCTATGAGATCTGCATATCATCATACACACATGATTTAACTGACATTCATCTGCAGATCAGATCCACCAGGATGGATTTTCAGATATGCAGATGATTGCTTGATCTGCAGATGAATGTCAGTTAAATCATGTGTGTATGATGATCTGCAGATCTCATAGACTATCATTGCAATTTGCAGGAATGGATTTTTGGCAGGAACAGATCTTTTGCAGATACTGATCTTTTGTGTCTGTACAGCATCTGTGTGTGCAGCATCTTGCAAAGATTTTTTTATGATGTGGAGTTCAGCTCCATAGAAAAGACTGTGTAGAGTATGGCTCTCATACTACATGAAGGGTGGTAAGATTGGTCTGTGATCTTTCATTTTCCAAAGACTATAGTCTGATGTGTGTATGAGCCTTAAGTGTCACCTACCAGCTGTGTAGCAGGTCAGTGGTGAGGCACGGAGCTGTGTTTGTATGAGTCGGAGTTTTCTGTCTAGTGCATCTCCGACATCCCTTTAGATGTGCTGCAGCCACCAAGGGGAGCTCTTCTGCATGTCAGAATACAGTAAGTTATCGGCTGCTATGAGCTGGAGAAAAATACCAAACACTTTTGCACAGTTCACCGAATACATTAATCTTTGTGAATTGCAATTTCTTGACAGTTCCTGAGGCCTTTACAACAAAGAGACACTGAAGCGAAAAAAAAAATGATGATATTATGATTTGTATGTGTAGTACAGCTAAGAAAAAAAACATTAAGATCAGATACATCAGTCTAATTGTTTCCAGTACAGGAAGAGTTGAGAAACTCCAGTTGTTATCTCTATGCAAAAAAGCTATTAAGCTCTCCGACTAACTTAGTCATGGAGAGGGCTGTTATCTGACTTTTATTATCTCAACTGTAATTGAACTGTTTACTTTTCCTCTGCTAGAGGAGAGTTCATTACTTCACAGACTGCTCTGAAAGACTCATTTTGAATGCTGAGTGTTGTGTAATCTGCACATATTATAGAGTGATGCAATGTTAGAAAAAACACTATATACCTGAAAATAAAAATATGAGAATATTTTCTTTGCTGCTAATCTTCTAGTAATTATTCATAGTACACAACCAATTCATTATATCATATTTTTTTTTTCGCTTCAGTGTCTCTTTTACAACACGTTGGTAATTTACCTCACTAGTCAGTAATATTATTTTTCTGTGCAGTAAATAGGTTCAGTGAATTGCAATTTTAGACGATGATCATTAAAATCAGCTGTTTTCAGCATTACCGAATGTGGTAATGCTTAGTGAATAGAGCCCATTAAGGGCCCATTCACACTTAAGCATTTTGCCAGCGATTTCAGCAAAACGCTCAAACGCTAGCGCTTTTTAAAAGCGCTAGTGTAATGAAATCCTTTGGGCCCGTTCTTACTTGGGCAATTTGCGCTAATCGCCGCAAATTGCCCAAAACCGGCCAAAAAGCAAAACGCAAACGCGATACCTGCACCATTTTCAGGTGATTTCCCATCGATCGCGTTTCAGTGCTATAGAAGCGCTAAATGTGATCGCAGCAAAATCACCACAGTGTTCAGTGATTTTTCCTTGCGTTTTGTAAGTGTGAATGTGGCCTAAGTCAGTGTTTTCTAGCAAATCCTCGTGCTAAAAATAAATGACTGTGTTTTCGCACATTTTCAATAAAGTTTTTTTGCATTTTTGTGATTTTTCGCTAATTTGTCCTCTCCAACCATTTCACAGAAACACAATGGGCTCTATTCATAAAATTTTTGAGGTAAAAAAAATCTTGGAGGGAAAATACTGCATCGTTATTTTAGACTTTTGTGTGCTAATTCATAACATTTTTTACACTTGCGATAAAAGGTCCGGGAATTCCTGAACTAAACTGGCGGTGCTGCCTGAGTTGATACATTTTCTCTGTGCAGAGACAGTTACAATAAACGAGGCAGCCCCAACTTCCCTTTAGATATGCATTTTTTTTTAAACTGCCTCTCCTTGCCCTGAATCTTCTCTGAATCTTCTCTGAGGGCTGGTGCACACCGAGCGGCTTTTTCAGCGTTTCTGCAGCCGCTTGCGGCTGCAGATCCGCTTGGTCAATGTATCTCAATAGGGTGGTGCACACCAGAGCGGGAGGCGTTTTGCAGAAACGAAAAATGCCTGGGTGAGGCATTTTTTGGATTGTGGATGCGTTTCTGCCTCAATGTTAAGTATAGGAAAAACGCAAACAGCTCTGAAAAACGCCTGTTCAGAGCGGTTTTGCCGACGTTTTTGTTACAGAAGCTGTTCAGTAACAGCTTTACTGTAACAATATATGAAATGTACTATACTATAATCCGCTGCAGCAATCCGCAAAACGCTAGCAAAACGCCATAGAAAAATAAGAAAAAGCGTTTCAAAATCTGCTAGCATTTTGCGGATCTGCTAGCGGTTTTTGGTGTGCACCGGGCCTAAATCTTCTCTGAATCTGTCTATGGCCCAGTGCACACCAAAACCACTAGAAGATCCGCAATATGCTAGCGGGTTTGGGAGCTGATTTCAGAGCGATTCTAGGCATGTTTAGAGAGGTTTTCTAAACATACCTAGCGGTTTTGGGTGCGTTTTTGTGTAGCAGATTACACATATTGTTACAGTAAAAGCTGTTACTGAACAGCTTCTGTAACAAAAACGCCTGGCAAACCGCTCTAAAGTAGCGTTTTTCAGAGCCGTTTGCGTTTTTCTTATACTTTACATTGAGGACGAAACGCTTCCGAAAACCGCAAACGTGCAGCAGGAGGCGCGTTTGCGGCTTGTCAAAAACCTCAAACCGCCAGTGTGCACCATCCCATTGCAATACATTAGTAAAGCGTTTTTACAGGCGGATGCGGATGGCGGATCGCTCCAAAAACCGCTCGGTGTGCACTAGGCCTATTAGTCTTTCTAAACAATCTATTTAATTGCCGCACCTTAGAAGAACTTCAAGAAATGTTATACTTGCAGGCTTTCTGATGTGAAATATATCTGAAAACAGGTACCCAAGAGGTTAAAAAACACAGCCTGGGGTATTCTGGAAAGCCTTTTTTGTTCTGTTCTCACTGCTGCTGCCTGGGAGATCTGTCTCCATAACTAAAGGCTCATACACACATCAGACTATAGTCTTTGGAAAATGAAAGATCACAGACCAATCTTACCACCCTTCATGTAGTATGAGAGCCATACCTTCACAGACCTTCACAGTCTTTTCTATGGAGCTGAACTCCCCATCAGAAAAAAATCTTTGCAAGATGCTGCACACACAGATGCTGTACAGACACAAAAGATCAGTATCTGCAAAAGATCTGTTCCTGCCAAAGATCCGTTCCTGCAAATTGCATTCATAGTCTATGAGATCTACAGATCCTCATACACACCTTGTTAAACTGACATTCATCTGCAGATCAGACAATCATCTGCAGATCTGAAAATCCCTCCTGGTGGATCTGATCTGCAGATGAATGTCTGTTAAACAAGGGGTGTATGATGATCTGCAGATCTCATAGACTATGAATGCATTTTGCAGGAACAGATCTTTTGCAGATACTGATCTGTTGCATGTGTACAGCCATGGGCGTCCGCAGAAAATTTTCCAGGGGGGGGCAAAAAGTGGGGAGTTAAAAATTTGGGCTGGTGTTGTGTGGCGCGCGTAGCGCGCCAAAAAATGGAGCTACGTCATGCGGCGCGCGTAGCGCGCCGCGCCGAAAAATGGGTGTGGTCATGAACCAGAATGTGGGTGTGGTCGTGGGTGGAGACAAGTTTACATGAACTAAGCAATGGTGGGACATTAGATTAGGACAATGGTGGCGAACCTTTTGGAGGTCGAGTGTCCAAACTGCAAAGTCACTTTACTATCACAAAGTGCCAACAGCAATTTAAACTAAATACAAACGTTTTAACTCATACATGAACATTATGGAAAATTAAGTTGAAAATAAACTGTGAAGATAAACAATTTCATCCATCGTACTCCTGAAAAAAATTATTCATTTTTTTTAGAACCTCCCAGTTTCATTTTCTGTTTTAAAAAGCAGAAAAAGTAGGTTTAATGCTATTGTCTCATATGATGATGATTCAGCTTTTTCCATAGTCTCGCAGTTAGCAATCATGTGGCGTACATTTGAATACGGCGCTGGTAGACTTGGGCGCAGGATCCAGCTGTTAAATGGCTGGTCCTGCTTCTGCACAAGTCCGGGGCGTTTTAATTACTATTCCCCCTCCAGGCCGACATGGATGGTGGGGGAATGAAATAATTCGGCTTCCAGCTATTGCTGGAGGCCGAATTATTGTGTTTTTTAAACAACTTCGGCTCCGTCTTCTGACGGAGCCGACCTTCCTCATTGAGCGCCGCTATAGACTGATTCCCATTACAGTCTATGGCGGCGCTGGCTGCGCCCAAAGCTAGCAGCGCTGAAAAGCACTGCTCCGATCATGTGACCCCCAACAAGACAAATTCAGCAATCATGAGGCCCCCCCCATCAAGACAAATTCAGCAATCATGAGGCCCCCAACATGACCAACTCAGCAATCATGAGGCCCCCAACAAGACAAATTCAGCAATCATGAGGCCCCCAACAAGACAAATTCAGCAATCATGAGGCCCCCAACAAGACAAATTCAGCAATCTTGAGGCCCCCAACAAATCATGAGGCCCCCAACAAGACAAAGTCAGTAACCATGAGGCCCGCAACAAGACAAATTCAGCAGTCATGAGGCACATAAATAGACAGCTTTTCACATAAATAGGCAGAATGCCCCCTTAATATGTAGACACCTCTCACCTGGCAGCAGTTCCCCAAAATACACTCAATCTGACAGCAGTGGTTCCCCAAAAATAGGTAGCCCCAGGTCTATAGGTGTCCCCAGAATAGGTGGCCAGCGGTATAGATGTCCCCAGAACTGGTAGCCAGGGGTAGAGATGTCCCCAGAACAGGTAGCCAGGGGTATATGTGCCCAGTATATGTAGGCACGGGTATATGTCCCAGTATATGTAGGCAGGGGGTATATGTCCCAGTATATGTAGGCAGGGGTATATGTCCCAGACAGTATATGTAGGCAGGGGTATATGTCCCAGACAGTATATGTAGGCAGGGGTATATGTCCCAGACAGTATATGTAGGCAGGGGTATATGTCCCAGACAGTATATGTAGGCAGGGGTATATGTCCCAGACAGTATATGTAGGCAGGGGTATATGTCCCAGACAGTATATGTAGGCAGGGGTATATGTCCCAGTATATGTAGGCAGGGGTATATGTCCCAGACAGTATATGTAGGCAGGGGTATATGTCCCAGACAGTATATGTAGGCAGGGGTATATGTAGGCAGGGGTATATGTCCCAGTATATGTAGGCAGGGGTATATGTCCCAGACAGTATATGTAGGCAGGGGTATATGTCCCAGACAGTATATGTAGGCAGGGGTATATGTCCCAGTATATGTAGGCAGGGGTATATGTCCCAGTATATGTAGGCAGGGGTATATGTCCCGGTATATGTAGCCAGGGGGATATGTCCCCAGAAAAAGTGGCCATGTGTGCAGGAGGAGGGGAGCAGCGGAGAGAAGAGGGAGAGCTATGGGCACTCACCTTAGGGGGCTCTCCCTCCCTCTCTCGCTCTCCCCTCCGGAGTCCGGAATGAAGTGTGCAGCGGCTGGCAGCGGTGGGCGGAACTTACCTCCTCTCGTCGCACGCGCCGGATGGATTAGCCGCTACTCTGGCCTGATCCAGACCAGAGTGCGGCACCAGAACTTCCGGCGCAGGAGCGAGAGGAGGTAAGTTCCGCCCACCGCTGCCAGCCGCTGCACACTTCATTCCGGAGGGGACAGCGAGGGAGAGAGAGACCCCTAAGGTGAGGGAAGGGGGGGGAGACGTCCGCCCTTCCCCACTGTGCCCATAGCGCTCTCTCTCTTCTCTGCGTGTTCCCCTCCTGCTGGCTGCACGGGCACGCGGCCAGGGGGGGGCAGCGGGCGGCCAGGCTCGGGCAGATGCCCGGTTTTGCCATATGTGCGGACGCCCATGTGTACAGCATCTTTGTGTGCAGCATCTTGCAAAGATTTCTATCTGATGGGGAGTTCAGCTCCATAGAATAGACTATGTAGAGTATGGCTCTCATACTACATGGAAGGGGGTAAAATTGGTCTGTGATCTTTCATTTTCCAAAGACTATGGTCTGATGTGTGTATGTGGCCTAAGTCCAGTGCACACCAAAACCTCTAGCAGATCCTCAAATCGCTAGCGGTTTTTGAGGCAGATTTCAGAGCGATTCTAGGCATGTTTAGAGACATTTTCTAAACATGCCTAGCGTTTTTGGGAGTTTTTTTGTGTAGCAGATTACAAATACTGTTACAGTAAGGCCTCTTTCACAAAATGCGACGTTAAAGACGCACGTTAGAAGATGTTTTAACGTGGACTAACGCACAGCAATATTAAGTCTGTGCAAGCTTCACAGTGCACATGTTGCGTTGTGTGTAACGTGTAGCAATATTTAGAAAGTGCTGCATGCTGTGCGTTTAGCAATAAATCTGCTGCGTTGTGTGTGTTGCACATGCTCAGTAATGTGTTTTTTTTTAATGTAACGCATGCGCCGTTTTCGTTCCATCACTGTGCAACAAAAACGGCACACTAAACGCAGGGCTAAAGAATGTACTATAACGTCCAAGTTATTTTGTCTTTCAATGTGTTGCATTAGGGGCACGTTATGCGACCTTAACGTCACATCAAATGCACCATACCACTGTGAAAGAGGCCTAAAAGCTGTTACTTAACAGCTTCTGTAACAAAAACGCCTGGAAAACCGATCTGATCTAGCGTTTTCCACAGCGGTTTGTGTTTTTTCTATACTTTACATTGAGGCAGAAACGCTTCTGCAAACCGCGAACGTGCAGCAGGAGGCACGTTTGCGGTTTGCTAAAAACCTCAAACCGCTGCTGTGCACCTTCCCATTGAAATACATTAGCCAATCGTTTTCACTGACGGATGCGCTTGGCGGATCGCTCCTAAAACCGCTCGGTGTGCACTGGGCCTTAGCTGTTATCCGCTGGTTTATCGCCTTTTCTAAACAGTCGGTATTCTCCCTTCTCATTCCGCTTGCTCTAATCTTTATGAATTGATATGTGTTGAGATAATCACTGCACAAGGTGGTAATTTACCACACTGCTCAGGAATTGTAGCTTTTCATGCGGAAAAAGCTTTTATGAATTGACACTTTGCTAAATGGTCCGCAAAGTCAGCGGTTTTGAGCATTATCGCATGCGGGAATGCTTTATGAATAGAGGCCAATGGGCTTTATTCACATTCACACATGCGGTAAGAAATTTTTGACTGCTATATTACCGCCAGTGATAATTTCTGCACTTTTCCCACATTCACTAAAATTTTCTGCATGTTTTCCGCATGCGGGAACAATGCGTAAAACAAACTGGGGAAACATGCATAATTACATAGTAACCATGTTGAAACCATGCGGGGAAAAAAGTGGCATAAAAAAAGTTGTAAAAGAAATTATTTAACTCCAGCAAACACAGCGCTCAAGGCTCCAGACTACATTTAAGTCAATGGGAAGCGAAATACAGTATATCAATAAATACTAGTAGATGATAAATATCTGTAGTTTTGTGAATGTCAAGATGGTCTTATTTCAGTTGGGCATTTACCGCAAGTGCATTTCCGCATTCGTAAAATTATTGTGAATAAAGCCCATTGGGCGCTATTCACTTTATTCACAATGATTTTCCGCATGTGTTAACCAACTGTCAGAAAATTTTCGATGGCGTTAAGACCATGTTGACATTCTCAATGTTTTCCCGCATGAACTTTATGCATGCAGAAAAAGTGCAGTAAAAAAATTATAACAATGCAAAAAACTGTCGGCAAAATAAATGTTTTAGGCCTCTTTCACAGTGGGACGTTGCGTTTGACGAGACGTTAAAGTCGCACAACGTGCCCCTAAAGCAGCGCATGTAGGTTATGAAATTGGACATTATTTTGCACTGCGTTATGTGTCTCTTGGTGTGCCGTTTTCGTTGATACTGATGGAACGAAAACGGCGCATGCGTTACATTTAAAAAAAAAAAGAAACATTACTGAGCATGTGCAACACACATAACGCAGCAAATTTATTGCTAAACGCACAGCATGCAGCACTTTCTAAATATCACTACACGTTACACACAACGCAACATGTGCACTGTGTATGTCGCACAGACTTTGTATTGCTGTGCGTTAGTCCACGTTAAAACATTTTGTAACGTGCGACTTTAACGTTGCACTGTGAAAGAGGCTTTAAAGTCAGAAATTGTTGTCTGCTGTATTACCGCCAGTGATAATTTCCGCATTTTTCCACATTCACTATATGTAGGTAGAAAAAAACAAAGTCTTGTAAAAGTAATACCTTTTAATGGCTAACTGATAAAGTTAAATAATGCAAGCTTTCTGGGATCTAGTCCCCTTCTTCAGGCATATTTCTAGATGTTAGCTGTAGTAAAACACTGATGCAGGGAAGCTGCATGAAGATGGCAGTTGTACTGGTTGCTGTTTAGCAGTTAGATGTCAGGTGATGATCAGGCTGGAGCCAGTGAGCTTATGCAAGCAAACATGAAATTTAGCAGGTTTCTGAAGATAGTGAAGCCAAGTCAATCATGTTACATAAGGAGTCATGAATCCCATTCCACAATTTAAACCTTCTGTTAATGTCTTGAACATTTTCATAAATTTGTACTCAGAAATCTTTCTTGCTTGTTCATTTTTAAAGTTACCCTTAAGAATAAGTACTTTTAGATCTTGCATGCTGTGTCCTGGTTCACAGAAGTGTTGGCCCACTGGTGTGTCCATTTTACCCTCATTAATTTTAAAGCGGTGATGGTTCATTCTTGTGCGCAGTTTTTGTCCTGTTTCTCCTATATAGATTCCTCTTGAGGGGCATTTCATGCAGCGTATCATGTATATGTTACGGCCAGAACCCGAAGTTTGGCCACTTCTAGTTCTGGCCGGCCACTTCGGGTTCTGGCCGGCCAATGCGCGAAGTGGCCGCTGCGCTGCGGCCAATGTTGGAAATGGAATGATTCCTCTGACATTAATGTATCTTCTGGCCGCAGCGCAGCGGCCAAACATATAATAACTTAGTTCATTTAATGCAATTCAGCCGGCGGCAATATAACAATTCAAGCCGCCGGCTTTTTCTCTGCCTCTCTCTCCTCCTCTGCCTCTCTCTCTCCTTCTCCCCAGAACTAGAACTAGAAGTGGCCAAACTTCGGGTTCTGGCCGTAACATATACAACATTGGATGATTCACAGGAAAATTGGTCTGATATTTGATGATATTTCTGTGAGTTTGGTATTTGTATTTGGCTTGTGCACAAGATATAAGGGCAGGTCTCACATCTTGCGTTATTGCAGGGTAATGTGCCTGGAGTTTCTGGTGTAGATAATGCACTTCTGATAATCATTTGTCTCAGATTGGGAGGTTGTCTAAATGCAAGCATTGGTAAATCAGGAAAAACTTTCGATATCTTTCGATATCTTCCTCAGTGTCTTTAATCTTGGGTTGTAGGTGACCACTATTGGGACTCTGTTGTTTTCAGTCTTTGGGGTGTACTTCAATAGTTCCTCTCTAGATTTTAAAGTTGCTCTGTGTATTTGATCATCAACGATTCGTGGATGATATCCCTGATCTATGAATATTTTACGTAGTGACATAAGTTGTCTGTCTCTGTCCTCTGAAATAGAACATATTCGGTTATATCTCAGAGCCTGGCTGTAAACAATAGATTTTTTGGTGTGTTCCGGGTGGAAACTATTCCACTTGAGGTAAATATGCCTGTCAGTTGGTTTATGGTAGATGGATGTTTCTAAAAATCTATCTTGTATATAAATTGTAGTATCCAGGAAACTGACATGGGAGGATGAAAAGTTGAGAGTTAACTTGATGTTCTTGTGGTATTCTGAGAAGTTTTTGTGGAATTTGATTAATTCTTCCTGTGATGCTGTCCAAATTAATAGGATATCGTCTATAAATCTGAAGTAAGCCCATGGTTTAATTTCACACGTTGAAAGGAAGTTTTCCTCCAATCTGGCCATAAATAAATTTGCATACTGGGGTGACATTCTACTTCCCATAGCACTGCCCATTGTCTGTAGATATATATCATTACCAAATGAAAAATAGTTATGAGTTAGTATATATTTGATAAGTTGTAGTGTGGGCTCTGTTGGTAGATCATTCAACTGAAGGAAATGTTGACAAGCTGCAATACCGTCCTCGTGTGGAATGTTGGTATAAAGGGATTCAACATCCATTGTAGCCAGGATAGCACCCTCTGGGATTAGACCCATGGCAGTCAATTTGTTAAGAAGGTCAGTGGTGTCCTGGATGTAGCTGGCTGTATTCCTTACCATGGGTTTAAGAATGTTTTCTACCCAGCCAGATATCTTTTCTGTTAGTGTTCCCAAACCGGAGATGATAGGTCGACCTGGGTTTCCTTCTTTGTGTATTTTTGGTAAGATGTAGAAGGTGCCTATTTTCGGATTATCTGGTATTAATGTAAGTATGTTAGATGATACTGAGGAAAGATCATTAAGCATATTCTTCAATTCCCTTGAGTATTGTAGCGTGGGGTTTGTTTCTAGTCTTTTGTAGTAGGTGTTGTTGGAGAGCTGTCTGTTTGCTTCTTGAACATAGGTGGATTTATCCAAAATCACTACAGCTCCTCCTTTGTCAGCTGGTTTAATTACTATGTTGTTATTGCTTTTAAGATTCAGTATTGCTTTCCTTTCTTGAGTGTTGAGGTTGTAGTGTGTCTGTATTTGCTTGTCCAGTATCTCCAATTTGATTCTTTTCCTGAAGTTGTCAATATAGTCTTCTAATTTCTTGTTCCGCCCTGATTTTGGTGTCCAGGTACTGCTCTTTTTGGTTTTGCTATTTGTAGGTTCAGTGTTTTCAAATGATGAATAATTAGATCTGTTGTGAAAAAATTCAAATTAAATGGACACACCAGTGGGCCAACACTTCTGTGAACCAGGACACAGCATGCAAGATCTAAAAGTACTTATTCTTAAGGGTAACTTTAAAAATGAACAAGCAAGAAAGATTTCTGAGTACAAATTTATGAAAATGTTCAAGACATTAACAGAAGGTTTAAATTGTGGAATGGGATTCATGACTCCTTATGTAACATGATTGACTTGGCTTCACTATCTTCAGAAACCTGCTAAATTTCATGTTTGCTTGCATAAGCTCACTGGCTCCAGCCTGATCATCACCTGACATCTAACTGCTAAACAGCAACCAGTACAACTGCCATCTTCATGCAGCTTCCCTGCATCAGTGTTTTACTACAGCTAACATCTAGAAATATGCCTGAAGAAGGGGACTAGATCCCAGAAAGCTTGCATTATTTAACTTTATCAGTTAGCCATTAAAAGGTATTACTTTTACAAGACTTTGTTTTTTTCTACCTACATATATTGTTTGGCTAACACGGTACAGAAACATTTTTACTACTATCCACATTCACTAAAATTTTCCGCATGTTTTCCGCATGCGGGAACAATGCGTAAAAAAAATGGGGAAACATGCGTAATTACATAGTAACCATGCAGAAACCATGCGTACAAAAAGTGGCATTAAAAAAGTTTAAGGGCTCGTTCCCACTGTTGCGACGCGATTTCGGCCGCATTCCGACGCTTGTAAAAACGCATGCGGATGAGTTTCCGCATGCGTTTTTACCCGCGATTTCGCATGCGATTTCGCATGGCAGGGTGCCATGCGAAATTAACCATGACACTGCCAGGGCTAAATAAAATTGAAAAAGGTGCGAAATCGCACGCGAAATCGCGGGTAAAAACGCATGTAACAAACGCATGCGTTTTTACTATTAAATACATTAGCGGCGATTCGCACGGATTCCCGACGCAGGCGAAATCGTTGGCTCTTTTGTGCGTTTTTTTCACGCTGAAAAAAACGCACCTCAACAACGCTACAGTGGAAACAGGCCCATCCACTTGCATTACATGTGCGGATCTGCATGCGTTGGACGCATGCAGATTCGCGATAGTGGGAACGAGCCCTCAAAAAAAGTATTAAAGTCCAGCAGTGCTCAAGGCTCCAGACTACATTTAAGTCAATGGGAAGCAAAATATATCACCAAGTTCTAGTAGGTGATATAAAATCGGTAGTTAAGTCAGAAATAATGCGCCCCTTTTTGTTTGTGAATTTGTTTTTTTTTTTGTAGGAATTACCGACTTTTGCGGACTTTTAACCCACTTTTTATGCATGTGGGTAAATAATGTGTACAATTGTACGCATGTAGTAAATGATCATGAGTAAAATTTTGTGAATGTAAAAATGGTCTTATTTCAGTCGGAAATTTACCACAAGTGCATTTCCGCATACGAAAAATTATTGTGAATAGAGCCCATTGTGTTTCTGTGAAATGGTTGGAGAGGACGAATTTGCGAAAAATCGCAAAAATGCAAAAAAAATGTTTTTCCAGCTGGAGAGAATAGAGACCTGACAAGGATGCATGGGGAGGGGGTGTCCGCCTTCTCCTCCAATCAGGTGACAGAGCTAACCCCCCCTCCCCCCCAAGCATCTCCTTTAACCAAGCTCACAAGATTAAGGAAAATTGAATACTCACCTACTGGTAATTTTCCTTTCCAGATGTGTCCATGGCAGCTCGATAGGGTTAAGTCCCACCCACTTCACCCCATAGGACCATGTATTAATAAATTTATTCCCTGCAGCGTCCCCCACAGTCTTGTACTCGGAATCACCGACTATAGGGAGGGTGCCTCGTGCTGCCATGGACACATCTGGAAAGGAAAATTACCGGTAGGTGAGTATTCAATTTTCCTTATTCCATATGTTTCCATGGCAGCATGATAGGGATATAACTAGTCATACAGAAAACAAGGGAGGGATGAGGTGCACTTCAAACTTATTTATTACACACTCAAAGCATTTACTTTTAATACATTAGTACCAAATTGCAGGGTAGAGTTAGCAGCAGGATCTACCCTGTAATGCCTCATAAAGGTATTTAAGGATAACCAATTAGCTGCTTGGCATATCTTTTCCAGAGCGACCTTAGTAAATGCAGCCCATGAAGTCGCTAAACCCCTCGTTGAATGTGCAGTAATCTGCTGTGGCGGGGTAAGGTTGCTCAATCTATAGGCTTCTTGGATAGTCTTAACTAGCCAGTTGGCTATAGTCCTGGATGATGCGGGTTCCCCCTTTCTGTAACCTGATGGTATGATAAAGAGTCTTTCGGACTTCCTAAAAGACATAGTTTCAGAGATATATTGTTTTAAACAGTTCCCCACATCCAATGGGTGTGGGCTCACGTTCTCTTCTTCCCAGAGGGTAGGCAATGTCCAATCCTGATTGAAGTGATATAAAGAGGATACCTTGGGAATGAAATGTTGTAATGGTCTGAGGACCACTCGATCAGGAAAAAAGTTTAAGGAAGGTTGTTCCCATCCTAGCGCTTGTATTACTGACACACGTCTGGCTGATGACATCGCCACCAGCAATACAGTTTTATATGTAAGCTGCATCAGCATACATTCCTGCACCGGTGTGTATGGAGATTTTGATAACACTTCCAAGACTAGGGGAAGTGTTATCACTTTTTATGCATGTGGGTAAATAATGTGTACAATTGTACGCATGTAGTAAATGATCATGAGTAAAATTTTGTGAATGTAAAAATGGTCTTATTTCAGTCGGAAATTTACCGCAAGTGCATTTCCGCAAACGAAAAATTATTGTGAATAGAGCCCATTGTGTTTCTGTGAAATGGTTGGAGAGGACAAATTTGCGAAAAATCGCAAAAATGCAAAAAAAAATGTTTTTCCAGCTGGAGAGAATAGAGACCTGACAAGGATGCATGGGGAGGGGGTGTCCGCCTTCTCCTCCAATCAGGTGACAGAGCTAACCCCCCCCCACCCCCCAAGCATCTCCTTTAACCAAGCTCACAAGATTAAGGAAAATTGAATACTCACCTACTGGTAATTTTCCTTTCCAGATGTGTCCATGGCAGCTCGATAGGGTTAAGTCCCGCCCACTTCACCCCATAGGACCATGTATTAATAAATTTAATCCCTGCAACGTCCCCCACAGTCTTGTACTCGGAATCACCGACTATAGGGAGGGTGCCTCGTGCTGCCATGGACACATCTGGAAAGGAAAATTACCGGTAGGTGAGTATTCAATTTTCCTTATTCCATATGTTTCCATGGCAGCATGATAGGGATATAACTAGTCATACAGAAAACAAGGGAGGGATGAGGTGCACTTCAAACTTATTTATTACACACTCAAAGCATTTACTTTTAATACATTAGTACCAAATTGCAGGGTAGAGTTAGCAGCAGGATCTACCCTGTAATGCCTCATAAAGGTATTTAAGGATAACCAATTAGCTGCTTGGCATATCTTTTCCAGAGCGACCTTAGTAAATGCAGCCCATGAAGTCGCTAAACCCCTCGTTGAATGTGCAGTAATCTGCTGTGGCGGGGTAAGGTTGCTCAATCTATAGGCTTCTTGGATAGTCTTAACTAGCCAGTTGGCTATAGTCCTGGATGATGCGGGTTCCCCCTTTCTGTAACCTGATGGTATGATAAAGAGTCTTTCGGACTTCCTAAAAGACATAGTTTCAGAGATATATTGTTTTAAACAGTTCCCCACATCCAATGGGTGTGGGCTCACGTTCTCTTCTTCCCAGAGGGTAGGCAATGTCCAATCCTGATTGAAGTGATATAAAGAGGATACCTTGGGAATGAAATGTTGTAATGGTCTGAGGACCACTCGATCAGGAAAAAAGTTTAAGGAAGGTTGTTCCCATCCTAGCGCTTGTATTACTGACACACGTCTGGCTGATGACATCGCCACCAGCAATACAGTTTTATATGTAAGCTGCATCAGCATACATTCCTGCACCGGTGTGTATGGAGATTTTGATAACACTTCCAAGACTAGGGGAAGTGTTATCACTTTTTATGCATGTGGGTAAATAATGTGTACAATTGTACGCATGTAGTAAATGATCATGAGTAAAATTTTGTGAATGTAAAAATGGTCTTATTTCAGTCGGAAATTTACTGCAAGTGCATTTCCGCAAACGAAAAATTATTGTGAATAGAGCCCATTGTGTTTCTGTGAAATGGTTGGAGAGGACAAATTTGCGAAAAATCGCAAAAATGCAAAAAAAATGTTTTTCCAGCTGGAGAGAATAGAGACCTGACAAGGATGCATGGGGAGGGGGTGTCCGCCTTCTCCTCCAATCAGGTGACAGAGCTAACCCCCCCCCCCCCCCAAGCATCTCCTTTAACCAAGCTCACAAGATTAAGGAAAATTGAATACTCACCTACTGGTAATTTTCCTTTCCAGATGTGTCCATGGCAGCTCGATAGGGTTAAGTCCCGCCCACTTCACCCCATAGGACCATGTATTAATAAATTTAATCCCTGCAACGTCCCCCACAGTCTTGTACTCGGAATCACCGACTATAGGGAGGGTGCCTCGTGCTGCCATGGACACATCTGGAAAGGAAAATTACCGGTAGGTGAGTATTCATTTTCCTTATTCCATATGTTTCCATGGCAGCATGATAGGGATATAACTAGTCATACAGAAAACAAGGGAGGGATGAGGTGCACTTCAAAATTATTTATTACACACTCAAAGCATTTACTTTTAATACATTAGTACCAAATTGCAGGGTAGAGTTAGCAGCAGGATCTACCCTGTAATGCCTCATAAAGGTATTTAAGGATAACCAATTAGCTGCTTGGCATATCTTTTCCAGAGCGACCTTAGTAAATGCAGCCCATGAAGTTGCTAAACCCCTCGTTGAATGTGCAGTAATCTGCTGTGGCGGGGTAAGGTTGCTCAATCTATAGGCTTCTTGGATAGTCTTAACTAGCCAGTTGGCTATAGTCCTGGATGATGCGGGTTCCCCCTTTCTGTAACCTGATGGTATGATAAAGAGTCTTTCGGACTTCCTAAAAGACATAGTTTCAGAGATATATTGTTTTAAACAGTTCCCCACATCCAATGGGTGTGGGCTCACGTTCTCTTCTTCCCAGAGGGTAGGCAATGTCCAATCCTGATTGAAGTGATATAAAGAGGATACCTTGGGAATGAAATGTTGTAATGGTCTGAGGACCACTCGATCAGGAAAAAAGTTTAAGGAAGGTTGTTCCCATCCTATCGCTTGTATTACTGACACACGTCTGGCTGATGACATCGCCACCAGCAATACAGTTTTATATGTAAGCTGCATCAGCATACATTCCTGCACCGGTGTGTATGGAGATTTTGATAACACTTCCAAGACTAGGGGTAAATCCCATTTAGGGAATATCGTCTTCCTAGGTGGTCTCTCTTTCATCACTCCCCTTAGGAATTGAATAACCAAAGGATGTAACGCCCACCTGTCGTCAGTTAAGGCTGAAAGGGCTGAAACCTAAACTTTAAGGGAGTGATATCCCAGTCCCTTCTCCAGCCCGGTCTGCAGAAACTGGAGTATTTCCCTCACCTGTGGCTTAAGCAGGTCAAATTTAAGGTCTTCCGCGAATGCTATGAATCTACTCCAGATACTTTGATATCTGCCATTGGTTGAGGGTTTCCTAGTCTTTAAGATAGTGTCTATAACTGACGATGAGAAACCTAATGACTGCAGCTTCCGCCTCTCAATTGCCAAGCCGCCAGATTCAAACTGGCCGGGTTTGGATGTAGTAGTGGCCCCTGTTGCAACATGTTTGACTGTACTGGTAGCATCAGAGGAGGTTGCACCTTGAGATGCCAAAGAAGTGGGAACCAAGGTCTTCTTGGCCAGAAGGGTATTACTGCTATTACCATCACTGGTTCCTTGGCAAGCCTCAAGAGTAGGTGATGAATTAGAGGCACTGGTGGAAAGACGTAAGCTATCCAAAAGTCCCATTCCGCTGTCAAGGCGTCTGTTGCCACTGCTCGACTGGACTGCCACCTGGAGAAAAACCGTCTGCACTTGGTGTTGCTGGCTGTTGCCATTAGATCGATTTCCGGAACTTCCTGTTGGTCGCATATCCACTGGATAATCTGTTCGCTCAGGGACCACTCGTTGTTGTCAACTGTGGATCTGCTGAGGTAGTCCGCTGTTGTATTCTCCTTCCCTGGAAGATAGATTGCTGTCAGGTTGAGAAAGTACTTCTTTGCCAGGCAGAGAATCGGAGCTACCTCCTCCATCAGTCGTTTGGATTTCGTTCCTCCCTGTTTTTTCACATAGGCTACCGCCGTTTGATTGTCCATGCGTAGCAGAACAAACTGATTCCTTAGTTGACTTTTGAATTTGCGCAAAGATAATCATGCTGCCCTCAGCTCCAATACATTCGCAGGCATCCCTGTCATGTGTTTCCTCCATGTTCCTTGAACTGTGTAACTGAGCAGATGCCCTCCCCAACCGCTCAGACTCGCATCTGTAGTAAGTATGATCGGGGAGGGAAGAACGATTTGAAGCGGCACCTTTAGGTTCTCCTTGTTGATCCACCATAGTAGACAGTTCTTCATGGCAGCTGTTATAAGTATCTGCTGTGACAACTTCTTCGTGTGCCACTGTGTGAGGAAACCCAGTTGCCATTCCCTGCAATGCCATTGGGCCCATCTCACCATTGGTATTGTGGACGTCAATGTGCCCAACAAGCTCAGGCACTGTCTGGCCATTGCTGAAGATATAATAAGCATGTTCGAAACCTGCTGGACGATCTTCTCCTGCTTGTCCACTGGAAGGCTTATTGTATTCACTTGGGTTCGTAATAGTGCCCCTAGAAATATAATTTCCTGAGTCGGTACTAGTTGACTTTTCTTTGTGTTCATTTTTCTAGCCTTTGTAGCTCGTTCAATGAGCACTGTCTGTGTAGAAGTAACTTTCGAGAATCTTGTTCCAGCAGGAGAAGATCGTCCAGGTAATGGAAGAGTCTGAGACCCTTTATTCTTAACAGTTCCACTAGGGATAACAGTACTTTCGAGAAAGTCCTGGGCGCAGTGCATATGCCGAATGGTAGGACCCGGAACTGAAAATGTAGATCCCCGACTGCAAACCTGAGAAACTTCTGGTATCTTGGATGGATAAGAATGTGCAGGTAGGCGTCTTCCAAGTCTACCGATAAGGCCCAGTCGTTCACCATCACTACTTTGGTAATTGCTTGCAACGTCTCCATCTTGTATTTCTTTAGTGTGATGTAAGAGTTTAGGTATCTCAGGTCCATTACTGGACGTAAGTCTCCTGATTTCTTTTTGACGAAAAATAGTGGGGAGTAAACTCCTTTGCCCCTCTCCTGAGAAGGAACCTCTATGATGGCGTTCTTCATGATAAGGTCCTACACATAAATCTTTAATATCTTCTTTTTGTCCTGGGCAGATGGAATTTGAGTGCGGCTGAATACTTCTGGGGGTCTTCTGGGAAACTTCCACCGATGACCCTCTATTACAGTTTGGACCACCCAGGGGTCCTTGATATTGTCCGTCCAGACATCCATGAAGGCCTGAAGCCTCCCGCCTACTGGCAATGCCTGGACGGATTGCATATCAAAAAGACTTTTGCTGGCTAGACACCTGGGTGGTCTTTTTCTGTTTATTCAGCCGTTGAAGGGTGGACTGAGAGCTTTGCCAATTCCTTCTGAATCTTCCAGCAGTTCTATAGTTTTATCCGGTTCTGTATCTGGATTGTTGGTACTTTGGCTTCTGACTCATAGTTGGTTTTTTACCTCGACGGTCCTACGGGATAATGCCCGTGTTCCCGCCAGTGACACATTTAATTGCTGTATCCACCCTCTGGCCAAATACATTTTTTCCATCATAAGGAATCTTGCACCAGTCCTGTTTTGAAACAGGGTCCGCCGACCATCCTTTCAGCCATAAAGCTCTCTTTGTGATGACTGAATGAAGCATGGATCTTGAGGAACATCATAGGATATCCACCGCCGCTTCCCCTATGAAGTCTGAAGTTAATTTGAAATCATCAAGTGCCGCTAAAATAGCTTTTTTCTCTGTACCAGCATGTATTGCTTCTTTGATGTTTTGTATCCAGCCTTTTAGAGCTTCAGCAACAGCTGTTAGTGCTACCTCCGGCTTACACGCCCCTCCAGAAGATGTGTAGACTTTCTTCAGCTCAGAGTCCATCTTCCTGTCTAAAGGATCTGTAAATGATACTGCATTCTCGCGAGGCAGTGTCATGTGCCTTGCAAGGACCATAACTGATGCGTCTATATTCGGTGGCTCATCCAACACTGAAATCTTCTCCGCATCAGGCGGGTATAGCTTATTTAATTTGTTTAAAAGTGAAGGATTTTTGTCTACCTTTCTCCATTTATCTCGGATTACTTCGTTAATCTTAGCGATAAAAGGAAAAGTTTTGGTAGTTTTACTAAGATGCGCATAATATTCCTTCTGAGTCTGAGACGAAGTCCCCGTCTGTTCCTCATCTTCCCTTACAGCATTTACATACGGTTGGACTAAGCTGAATTCAAACCCAACCGCAGGTTGGTCAGGGTCCATGACTGGCATATTAGATGGACCAGGCTGCGGTTCCCCCGTTTGTCCTTGTACAGGCTGTTGAGCCGGTAAGGAAGCTATATATTGATTCATCGAATCTTGGACCGCTTGTTTGATCATAAGCGCAATATCTACTGGCTTTTCCGGCTCTTTAGACATCGACTCAAAGCATCTCCAGCAGACAAGCTTGTCTTCTCTGCCACATGCCCAGCACTTTTTCTTGAGGAATGTCTAGTACTAAAATAATGTCTTCTAGGAGATTTGCTTCTATAACGATTTCTGGATGAGGATCGTCTCCTTGAACGTGAATGGGTTCTTCTTTTAGAAGATGAGTCCCTTCTAGGCGAGCGTCTCTTAGACGGCTCCCTGTATGGCTGGACCCGCTGTCTCTGCCGGTCCTCTTGCTCATCTGTTGGGCTGAGAAATAAAGCCCATTAGTATGCACTCTTTTGCTAAAAAAGAAAAAACAGACTAGCTTCTTACCCACTGCCTCCTACCTAATTGCCTGAATCTGGTCATTTGATCTCTCTGGTGAGTCTTGATCGAGCTCCATCCCGCAGTATCTGAGATATAAGCAGGAATGAGGTAAGTATAAACACTGCGACAGGTATTGTGCATGTAACAAATGTCATGTCATAGGAACACATACCACTGACAGTAGCGCTCCGCAGCTCGCTCTCCAAACTGACATAAATGTCAAAAGCCTGTACCAGCTGATCATTTAAATAGCCCTCCCTGCAACTGACAACCAGTCAGCAAGCAGGGAAAGCGAGTGTCAGACCTCCCCGCCCCACTCCCGCAGAGTCACCAATCACTTCCACCCAAAACTGGTTCTCCAACCAATGGGGAAAAGCGGAAGTGACACGTACGGAAGTCCTCGTCCCGCCGGAACGCACGGTGGAGCGCACGCCCGGGGCCATTAGCCACGAGGAGAGCAGGAAGGAAGAGCTGCATAGATGTCACCAGAGGTATAGGATACGGCGGCAGGTTTACTGCACTATCCCTTACCATCACCAGCAATGGTATTCCCGCAGTCAGCGACATTTAGTTGACGAAGGAGGGCTTCATGCAGGAGAGGCTTAACCTGATGGTATGTAGGAGGCAGTATATTGTATATATAAAAATCCTCTTGCTTGTTTGGTGCACAGTCCTTGGGGTAGGTGATTGCGAGGACAAAAAACTGTGGGGGACGCTGCAGGGATTCAATTTATTAATACATGGTCCTATGGGGTGAAGTGGGCCGGACTTAACCCTATCGTGCTGCCATGGAAACATATGGAAATTTAAGCAGTTGGAAGTGTGTGTGTGCGTATATGTGTGTATGTGTATGTGCGTGCGCATGCATGCACACAGTATTGTTATTGTTTGTACCCTTATACACGTGTAAATATTGCTACTCCTGATGAAGGTTGTAAGGCTGAAGCATGTAGGGTGTATGTTGGTCATTTTCACACCACACTGACAGCTTAATGAGGTTGTGGGTGATGTCTGTCTGCTTGTGAGGGTTTCAGATTCATTTTTCATTAATACTTTTAGCTATACACCCTGAACAAGCATGCAGCAGATGAGATGTTTCTAACATTATTGTCGGATCTAAGTGTGATAAAAGCTGCAGCGAAATAAATAAAATCCATCCAGGGTTGAATCACTTGCAAATGAATTAGATAAACCTCCTGTGGCTGGGTGCTTTTATGATCCCTTTCTGATTCACATATTACTCCTTGTTCCTCACTTCCTGTAGCAGCGTAATAAATCTTACGTGAAATGTTATGTGAGACTAAGAAAATCATGTAGCACATACACTCAGACATTTAATTCATGTATCTTAATCTCCTTGACTTCATTTCATATGAAGACAAGATATCTCTGAGGAACACTATTGAATATTGACTGACTACATAAAAATGATAAAACCATTGCTTGAAGTGGTTTACCTCACAGAATGAAAACCTTAGCATTAGAGGTAATTGGTTTGAGACCAGGATGCCACAAACAAAATGATTTTGCATGCTGTGGGAAATATTCAGTTACTAAAGCCATCCATCACAGCTGACAGACTGGAATTGGCAACTTTCTGTATGTCTTTTACATGCACCAGTCATATACCTGTTAACTGCGGCTATACAATTCATTCTGACCTGTAATTTAACATAAACATTCACTAGGCAGCAAATAATTAAATTTTTTTTTTTTTTTAAACACAAGAAGGTCCATATATTGTAGGTAAAGAATAAGCACTAAACACACCTGCATGGCCTGTATAGTTCTATTTCAGGCAGAATTTCTAAGAAGGCCCCTTAGGCAGTTACCTGGGGCCCAGGGGTTTCTTTGAAGCACCAAACACATCTGTCAGCAGAGTCTGTATGTTTCTATATAATGTATGGTTGTTTCCTGCACTTAAAAATGTGTGAGCTTGTTTTCACCAAGATTTCTCTTCATATTAAAACATTATAAATAGCATACAGTATATGGAGATGGCATATATGGAGAGAGCATACACTATATAAAACCTTCCAGCAGTGCAAAACTGTAAGCTTAATTTACTAAACCCACATGTGTCCCTGTATAGTTTATCTTGTTAACATACTTAAAGAGAAACTCCGACCAAGAATTGAACTTTATCCCAATCAGTAGCTGATACCCCCTTTTACATGAGAAATCTAGTCCTTTTCACAAACAGACCATCAGGGGGTGCTGTATGGCTGATATTGTGGTAAAAACCCATCCCACAAGAAAAGTACGTACTCCTGGCAGTTTCCTGTCTGTGAACCTTGTTGCATTGTGGGAAATAGCTGTTTACAGCTGTTTCCAACTGCCAAAAAAGCAAGCAACAGCTACATCACCTGCCAACAGTAAAAATGTCTCCATGGGATAAATGTCAGAATGTGAATCAGGGATTTAAAGAGGAACTCCAGTGAAAAGAATGTAATAAAAAAGTGCTTCATTTTTACAATAATTATGAATAAATGATTTAGTCAGGCCTGGTGCACACCAAAAAACGCTAGCAGATCCGCAAAATGCTAGCAGATTTTGAAACTTCTTTTTCTGTAGCGTTTCAGCTAGCATTTTGCGGTTTTGTGAAGCGTTTTTGTTGTAGTAGATTTCATGTATTGTTACAGTAAAGCTGTTACTGAACAGCTACTGTAACAAAAAACGCCTGGCAAACCGCTCTGAAGTGCCGTTTTTCAGAGCGGTTTGCGTTTTTCCTATACTTAACATTGAGGCAGAAACGCATCCGCAATCCAAAATCTGCAGCAGCCCGGGAGTATGCGTTTCTGCAAAACGCCTCCCGCTCTGGTGTGCACCAGCCCATTGAAATACATTACCCTCGCGGATCTGCACCCGCAAGCGGATCGCAAACCGCAGCCGAACCGCTCTGGTGTGCACTAGGCCTCAGTGTTTGCCCATTGTAAAATATTTTAAATCCCTGATTTATATAACATGGTGACATTTTTACTGCTGGCAAGTGATGTAGCTTCTGCTTGCAGTTTTGGCAGTTGGAAACAGCTGTAAACAGCTATTTCCCACAATGTAACAGGGCTCACAGACAGGAAACTGCCAGGAGTACCACAGTCCTCAGAGCTTCTTGTGGGAGGGATTTCACCACAATATCAGTCATACAGCACCCCCTGATTGTCTGTTTGTGAAAAGGAATAGATTTCTCATGTAAAAGGGGGTATCAGCTACTGATTGGGACAAAGTTCAATTCTTGGTCAGAGTTTCTCTTTAAAAGATTTTACAATGGGCAAACTGACTAAATAATTTATACATTATTATTGTAAAAATGAAGCACTTTTTTTTATTACATTATTTTCACTGGAGTTCCTCTTTAAAGGATACTTCAGGGAAAATTAAAAAAATCAGATTTACTTACCTGGAGCTTCCTCCAGCCCCTGGAAGCCTATGTGTCTCTCGCTGCAGCCCCGCTCTCATGGGGTCCCCTCCATAGAAGCCGCTGACCTGTTAAGGTCAGAGGCATGAGTGGGCGGCCACGCTACCGTGAACAGGAGTACTTCTGCCCATGTGCAGTTTGCGCCCGCCTACAGGAATGTAAGCACAGAGGCCATGACCTAGCCGGGTCTGCAGCTGCTACGGAGGGGAGCCCAGGAGACCGGCTTAGAGCGGAGCTTTGGTGAAGGACACATAGGTTTCCAGGGGCTGGAGGAAGCCCCAGGTAAGAAAATCTGTTTTTCTTTTTCTAACTTTCCCTGATGTTTCCTCTAATTGTTCAGTCCACAAGCCCTGAATGAGTATGCAGATAAGGACTTAAGTTTAACTACAACATTAGTTACATCATGTTTGTTTCAGGTGTGTGACTGAGATGCTGCTGACGCTATAAGGATCAGCAGTCAGCAAGACAGCCAGGTAATTGGCCTTGCTTAAAAGTACAAATATGGCCACCTCCATATTCCTCATTACAAGGTCACTTAAAAATATATAGAGATGATTTAAAAAGATTATTTTATCCCTTTAGCAGCCACATATAGTAAAACTGTGCGATGCAGGGATACATTTTCTTTTTCTGCCACTGGGGAAGTGTGCTTTCCCCAGCCTGGAAGGCTATGCAGAGAGCAGCAGGAAGCTTTCACATGAACCTTTGTGAATGCTGGATCGGCTTCTCCTCTTCCTCCACCCGCGGTGCTGCAATGCCAACATTCTCCTCTGAGTCCTAAGCAGCACATGATGACATGTGATCGGAACCCAGAGGATGGTGTCAGAGTTGCAGCGCTGCCCAGTAGGGGCTTTAACCACTTTAGCCCCGCCTGTACGAATTTCTCCGTCCCTTTTTCCATCCTTTCACCCCCAGGGACGGAGAAATCCGTACTTTCCGCGCTCCCGCCGCTGCCCGTGCTCCCGCTCGCTCTAGCGCGCACTCCCGCTCGTAAACACGCCGCCGGCCGCTCGCCCGGAGATCAATGAACGGGAAAATCCATTCCCGTTCGTTGATCTAAGCCCCGCAACGATCCGCTGCTTCTCCGATAAGCAGCGCGATCATTGTGGAAAAAAAAAACTTTCCCAGCCTCCTAGTACTTCCTTCAAGCGTCCGGAAGGACGCTTGGAGGTCGCATTAAACAAAAAGTTACTGTTGCCATCTTGTGGCCAAATGGTACAACTATACCCTAAAGCATTTTTCACATACAAATACATTACTTATACACAAAAAATTAACTCATTACCTCCCACACTCCCCATTTTTTTTTTTGTAATTAAAAAAAAAATAAAAAATTTACAATTAAAAAAAATACATAAATAGTTACCTTACCTTTAACTTTTTAAATATTTATGTCAGGAGGGTACAACACTGTTACTTTATAAACTATGGGCTTGTAATTAGGGATGGACGCAAAACTGAAAAAAATGCACCTTTATTTCCAAATAAAATATTGGCGCCACACATTGTGATAGGGACATAATTTAAACGGTTTTATAACCGGGACAAATGGGCAAATACATTTCATGGGTTTTAATTACAGTAGCATGCATTATTTAAAAACTATAATGGCCAAAAACTGAAAAATAATGAATTTTTTCCCACATTTTTCCTATTTTTCCATTAAAACATATTTAGAATAAAATAATTATTGGCATAATGTCCCACCTAAAGAAAGCCTAATTGGTGGCAGAAAAAACAAGATATAGTTCATTTAATTGTGATAAGTAATGATAAAGTTATAGACGAATGAATGGAAGAAGCTCTGAAAGGTGAAAATTGCTCTGGTGCTCAAGGGGTAAAACCCCTCAGTGGTGAAGTGGTTAAAGGCATTTTATTTACAAGTTGCGAAGATATCACCTAGGAGAAAATTTATGAGAAAATTAATTTGATCATTCCCTGACTGTTTTATTGCAGGGAGCTTATCAGATAGTTGCTACAGAGTGTTTCTTATTTTCACTATTACCGTTTATTAAATTCACAAGAACATGAGTTACACATTATATGTATATGTTACAGCCAGAACCCGAAGTTTGGCCACTTCTAGTTCTGGCCGGCCACTTCGGGTTCTGGCTGGCCAATGTGCGAAGTGACCGCTGCGCCGCGGCCAATGTTAGAAACGGATTGATTCCTGCGACATGAATGTATCTTCTGGCCGCAGCGCAGCGGCCAAACGTATAACCACTTAGTTAATTTGTTGCAATTAAGCCGGCGGCAATGTAACAATTCAAGCCGCCGGCTTTTTATCTGCCTCTCTCTCTCTCTCTCTCCTCTTATGGCCAGCCGGCGGGGGACACGCGTGTCCCCGAGAGTCGTTCGTCGCAGCAGGGGCAGCAGAGCGGGGAGGCTGCAGACATTGCCTCTGCCAGCACCCGCTCTGCAAGAACGGCAGGCTTCCCTGCCGCGACGAACGACTCGGGGGGGGACACTCGTGTCCCCGCCGGCTGCCCATAGGAGAGCGAGAGAGGCGGGGGGAGGAGAGAGAGGCGGGGGGGAGGGGGAAAAGGAGAGAGAGGCAGAGAAAAAGCCGGCGGCTTGAATTGTTACATTGCCGCCGGCTTAATTGCAACAAATTAACTAAGTGGTTATACGTTTGGCCGCTGCGCTGCGGCCAGAAGATACATTAATGTCGCAGGAATCAATTCGTTTCTAACATTGGCCGCGGCGCAGCGGCCACTTCGCACATTGGCCGGCCAGAACCCGAAGTGGCCGGCCAGAACTAGAAGTGGCCAAACTTCGGGTTCTGGCCGTAACATATACATAAAAGCAAGTCAGAAAGTGAAATTAAGCATCAGATTATACATATTATATAAAGCTAGAACAAACTACAGGAAATAAGTCGTTAACAAAATATCTGACATTCCATGTATCCATGGAAACACAGAAAACAAAGCCAACAATGTCCCATGGGATGGGGTCAGCAGAAAATTACACAAGAAATGCATAATATCAGTAGAATAGTATATCCAAACTCACCAAGTCAGGGGTAAAAAAAAAAGACAACAACAGAGGAAAAAGCAGAAGAGAAAGTATTACAAACAAACCTTCTCAGGAGAACACACACGGCAGATCCTCAATGAGGGTCCGAAATACTAAACCTGACCTCAAGAAGTCCCCAGTGTTTTGTATACATCAGAATATTGGAATTCCATCCAAACTGCCCAAGTAATATATTTGTCCATCCTGTTTTTTGCACTCACAACCATCTCCTTCAAACACTCCACAGACTCCACCTTCCTTATCCAATCCCTCAATAGAGGGGGCCATATGCAATTCACTTTTTCACCTGAGTTTTCTCCTAGGAGATAATGTTTCATCTTCTCTTTAAACTAACTTTTTAGCATTTTATAATTGAACAAGTATCCAAAAGTTAGTGAAAAAGTACTCTCAAAATTATTTTAAGTGTTTTCTTGCTTGTTCTTGGCTTAAAATGCATTTTATAACAAGTTGTGAAAATATCACCTTGGAGAAAACTCAGGAGAAAAAAAGGGAATTGCATATGGGCCAGGGTGCCTTAGTTTTCTTCCAGAATGCAGAGATCAAAGCCCTAACAGCATTAATTAAGTGAAGAGCAAAGGGACCATTCATAAGATTTAACAGGTTGTAACGATCCGCTCAGCTGCCTGCGCAGGCAGGCAGCCTTTTGACCATTGTTCAGGTCTGCATGCTGCAGGACTATGGAAAGAAGAGTTTCTGTCAGTTTTGCAGCTTGTGCTTGCTGAGGAATTTGCATACGTTGTCATGCAAATTGTCTGGCCACATTCTTTGGAGGCGTGTACTATAAGTAGTATTTGTGTCCCACAATGCTTCGCTGCTCATAGAGGTTTGTTCCTGCTGGACTCACCTGGAGTGTCAGCCACTGCTATCTTAGTATAGTTAATTCTTGGGGAGTGCTCCTTGCATTCCTAGTTAGTGCAGTCAGTTTGTGTATAATTTGTACTGCCTATTCTGTCTTGTCTGTCGCGATTGCGCTGTCACCAGCGGCGGTTGATAGCGAATTGCTCTGTCTTGTTTGGATCGCACTAGCCTCTAGCGGTAGCGGCTGTGGATCCTTCTGATCTGAGTTCCTAGAGTGTAAGCTGGAGCAGCGGTTGCTACCGGCTACCTCATCTGATCTGTCTTGTTTAGATCGCACTAGCCGTTAGCGTTAGCGGCTGTGGATCTTTCTGATCTGTGTTCCTGCTTGGATCACACTTGCTCTGGCGGAAGAGCGGTGGATCCTTTCTGCCTAGTTCCTGTTTCTCGTCTGTCTGTCTTGTCTGATACGGGCGCTTGCTGTAGGCTCGTTGAGGTAACCGTTAAGCAAGCGTTCACATTCTTTGTTTCGTGTTTGTCTGTTGATGGTTAGTTAGGCGTGCTTGTCTCTATTGTGCTTATCACGTGGAGACCGCGCATAACCGCGTGCACTGTTGCGAATGAGTGCGGTGTTCACGGTTAGCTAGCGTTTGTTATTTTCCGTATCTCCGCTTTGTATGATTTGCTGTGCCTTTGCTATCCTCGTATTCTGTTCTGATCTGCCTTGTGTCACTTCTGGCAATCGCCGTTCTTGCGGTTGCGTTCCTGTTTCCCATCTGCTGTTGTGTGTGCGCGGTCGCGGGGTGGCGACTAGATTGGCACACACACATACAACCTGTCCCTTTGTTCGTTCTCATTCGCAATCACTTCTCTTGCGATTGCGTTCTGCGATTCGTACAATTCCTGTCTGGCATTTGTGGAGGTACAGAGGATTGGTTCCTCTGCACTCCCCAGCGCCATCTGCCGACAGGAATTTCCCTCTACTGGTGCTTGCACCAAAAGCTGGGTTCTAGTATCTTGACACGCTTGTGGAGGACCTCCGCAGTGTCAGCGCACATCTTGGTGCGCTGAACACGGAGATATCCCACAATCGTTACACAGGTTGTGTGGTATCATGGAGCAAAAGTGTGCCGGGGCAAAGAAAATTCTGTTGCATGTAATGGTTTATCTGTTGATGAATTTGTACTGGAAAGGGCTGTATAAGGAGCCACATCTCCAACATAAGTCCGGGACCGATGGAAAAATTATGTGCAGAGTTTAGGGGTTTTGTACCATCTGATTAATAATTTATAACCCATCTCTTGGGTGTTGACACTCATGGACCCCTTATGATTTAAGAGTCAAGATCAGCAAATATGGAAATCCATACCACCTCTCCGGTTCAACCGGGCAACTTGAAGATGGGCAGGAGCCAGAAACAGTGGACTGTCTTGCCCTATGGTTCTTATTAAACTATATGTCTTTTTTTTCATCAATAAAATGAAGATTTATCCAGAGAGGTGGTGCGGATTTCCATATTTGCTGACTTACATTGAAGTCCCTGCAGTATCCGGGGAAGGTTTCCGCATGCCTCAACCCCTTGTCTTGGGTGGCTGGCCAGAGAGTGCGACTTTGCCTACTCAAAGTTTATTAAGAGTCAAGATCTTCAGCCATTGTTCTCCATCCAATACAATCCCCAAATCACTCTCCCACTCCTCCTGAAATCTGAGCTTCTCAGGATGTGGGGCTATAGGAAGCATTTGGTAAATCTGTGAGACTAAAGGTAGCCATACACTGGTCGATTTGCCATCAGATTCGACCAACAGATAGATCCCTCTCTGATCGAATCTGATCAGAGAGGGATCGTATGGCTGCCTTTACTGCAAACAGATTGTGAATCGATTTCAGCCTGAATCCGATTCACCATCTGCTGAGCTGCCGCTGTAGCCTGTCCCCCCCCCCCCCCACATACATTACCCGAAGCCTGGTCCCGGGCATCTTCTCCGCATCACGGCATCCGCGTATAACTTTCTGTCACTCCAGTGAAAGCGGAAGTTCAAATAGCGCCCTCTGTTTGTACTTCCGCTGTCACTGCAGTGACACAGGAAGTTATACATGGATGCCGGATGCCATGATGCGGAGAAGATGCCAGCCGGGAGCCGGGAGGTGATGTGGAGAAGATGCCGGGAGCCAGCTTCAGGTAATGTATACCTGCATCGATCGTACGCCGCTAGCGATGTGCTCCCTACCCGCAGGCGATCGACGATAATTTCTCGCACGGATTGATCGACAAGACCAATCTATTTTGGGCCGAAATCGATTGAAATCTTGCGTTTAGCGTAAACGATTTGACAGCAGATTCGATCCCAGTGATCGAATCTGCTGTCGATGTAATTGGCCTAGTGTATGGCCAGCTTTAATGTGTGTGGACCCTCCCTAATGGTGCATACACACGGGGCACAACTGTTGCCACAAACACGTGGCACGTGCGTGTTGCGGCGACAGATCCCCTGTGTGTACGACGTGCGCGCCACGAACTGTCGCTAGTCCTAGCTGTCGCCAGGCGATTGGCGTGGCCAATCGCCGGCAACAGCTGTTGCCGCAACTTCGCTGCAACTGTCGCTAGTCCGCCACGCGTACCGCGCGTGTATGCGGACTAGCGATAGCAACCCATGCTCCATGCACGGAGCTTCCGGCGGGGGGGAGGAACCTTCGGCGACAGCTTCCGCCGCATCTCTGTCCCTCTGCGCGCCGTATGTACGGCTGCTGCACAGAGGGACCTGGCAACAATCTGTCGCTGCTTTTTTTCATTTTTTATGTTGCCTGTGACTTTTGTGCCTAATGTGTACGAGGCATAAGTGTCAAATCCAGAAACGGAGTACAGAGTGTTTTTAGTTGCCACAGAACTGCACAGTATTCCTTGAACACTAGAATTGCTCTGTGTTTATTCAGTCTTATCAACTACAGAGGGATTTTTTTTCAGCAAGATTCAATACTTGAATTCAAAACTACAGAAGAGTTTGGAGCTTAGTTGTTTTTTTTTTTTTTTTTTTATATTTAAGCAAACACAATTTTAAATGTAACTATATACTATTTCCATCAAATGACAGCTCCCAGTGGAGATTGTCAGAATTGTGGATTGCCAGCTTTGTTTTCAGATTTTTACATTTCTGACCAAATTGCATTTACGTCAGAATTCTGAAGTGGTGTGGGGAATTAATTTATAATTATATTTGTGTTAAGGCTATTATAACTCAAGAAAGGCAAATTATAATAACTTTGATATTACCTGAGAATTGGAACATGACATTTTAATAGCCCGTTCATTTTTCATATTTAACTTCTCAATTACACTCAAAATTATTCTAATTTACATTGGTTAAATTTTCCATGTCAAAAATATAAAAAAAAAATGAACAATCTGTAAAAATAATGAATTTGATTAATTGACTGATTTTTATTTTTCTCAGATTAAGCATTTATTAAGGAATGTATTTTGTTAAGAAATTATAGATACAGTATTTGGTAATGCACACAACATGTACTATAAAACTGAATTGTTTAACATTTTTGAAAGTTTGCTCTCCGTAAACATCTCCTTCCATGTAGCTCCACTGAATTTATCACAGCTTGATCTTATTTATTTTTCGTTTTTCAGTATTTCTCCCCAGTTCTCAGGAACATATACTACATCCCCTCCCCTCTGCACCACACACTGTAAACTTTTTTTCTGTATCATACCTCCATCCTACATACAATAGCCCTTTAACTATTAATATTGTTTCCCACCATTCAACTCAACCCCCACCTCCAACACATGAACTTAAAAAGGACCTGAACTCTTGCACAGGACAGAAGAAAAACGTAAAGAAATGTACCCTGTATATATTTATAGAGCGCAGCCTGTCCAATTCCCCCTCATCTGAGACTAATCACAATGCATTTTGATCTCTCAGCTGTGTTAGTTCAAAACCTCAGCAGCCTCAGCAGAGAAGCTAATTTGTAAACACATGATGTTAACCCTATGTCTGCTTCCATGAAAGCAAGAAGTAGACACACTGCAGATTTATCGCAGGATTTGTATCAGTTGTAACAAATGTTTTTCTTTAAAGGTTATGCCGTTGATTCTTTTTTAGAGCATGTCCACTTTAAAGGGAACTTGAAGGGAAAAAGTGCAAAACCTACCTTGGTAGAAGGAAGCCTCTGCATAATCTACAGGGCTCCCCCTTCCCCTTCACTTTGTTGTTCTAGTGCTGGGACCTCCCAAAACCCATCAACAAAGGCTTGTCAATGTAGCTTGGCTGCACTGCGCACTTCAAGCGGATTCGCCTTTTTCTCCCATGCCCGAGTGGCGGCTTTTTGCTTTTATGCAGGTGTGAGCCATTCTGTGGCAATGCTTTTTCACATATGGGAGCGTTGCCACCAGTTTCAAGAAGGTTCCGGCATCCGGTGGTGGTCTGCAAGAGGGCATGGGAAGCCTCTTAAGGATCCAGGGGCTCCTCTCTGCCGAGGTAAGTATTTAACTTTTGTCTCACCTAATGTTAAAGGTTTACTTTAAAAAGAGGCGAAAGTAACTGGACTATGAGCAAACATATTGTAAAAATATTTTTAATAACATGGTATAATAATAGTCATGTTAGTAGGTTCTGTTCAGTCTTTCATGTTGCACTACATAACACTATGCAGATGGAATATTTTTTTTTAAATAAAATCACAAGAAAATGAGTTGTTTTAGCTCCTTCTATGTAATTAGGTCTATGCACTTTTCATTCTCGAGTAAAATTGTTAGCATTTTAGTCACAGCAGCCAGCAGCATACACAGTCTAAAAATAAAAAAGGATATAATTATTTCTACTCAAGAACTTTCTACTTTGTAGAAGCAGTTTACAGCAAGTCCTCACCTCACCCAGTACAACAGGTGATAATGAGTTTTGGCACATTGTTGAAGATCAGACAATAAACTTTGGGATAGCAGAAGAAAAATATAAAGTATTGTAATCAAAGAGAATAATTATGTCATTAGAAGAATTTGAATTCCACCATAGGAATGAGGGATCAAAGTTTACAAGTTCAGTCTCACAGTGAATCGGCACAAATCTCGTTTAGAAAGTTTCTCACGCAATTGGTAATCAATGTAGCCATGTAAAGTTCAGCATTCATGAAGTGTGGAAAAAATAAAAATGACAATAACTCTGCAATGTATTTTGTGAGGAAGCCAGCAAGCTTGCCAATTTATGCTGCTTCTGGTAGCCCTGACATTTTTACGCCACAACCACACCTGCACTCATTTGGCTACTATTTCCTCTTCCTCCTCAGCTTGATCCAGTCATTAGACCCCTAAACCCTGAGACCTACTTGGGCTGCAGCAGAAAAAGCCGAGCCCATTTGGGTCCATGCTACTGTGCTGGCTGCTAATGCATGTGCAGTAGCACTACCGCGATCAAGCTTGGCTTTTCCTGCTGGAGCCTGAGCATGTGTGTTCTACTGCACACAGGGACGGATTTGCCCTGTTTACCGCCCAAGGCTGGATATCAGCCGCCCTCTGAATAACAGCATCCCCCACATCTCCCCCTTTACCCCACACACAAATCAGATTTTTGTCCACCCGCCGATCCACGTGGAAGATAGAGTTCCTTGGTTGCTGCTCTGCATATACATAGCTGTTTAATTTACTGGTCTGTGTGTCGCTTGTGTCCTCATAATACCGCACCACTCCTGGCCGTTCGTCCACCCGCTGTTCCTGCCCACCTGTCCACCCTCTTATCGATGAGAAAGATAGACTTCCTCCACTGCAAAGTTCCCCGCTTGCTGCGCACATATAGCTGCAGATTATGTGCGAAGCTGCTCATAATGGCGATATGGAAAAGTTGTTTTAAGGGGCCTAACACCTGGACCCATGGGGGGTCCATGGCAAAAGTCCCACCAAAAATGATGTCGTTGACGGAGAGTCGTGTTTTATTCTCTAAGGTGCAGAAATCCCAGTACATTCCTAAATTTGTGGAATGAAGGACATCCGGCGTGTGTACACATCCATTAGGTAGTGTAAGGATTAGATCACACTGACAGACGAAATGCCACATTGCAACAACTGCAAAGAGCTTTAGTGATAATATCAGGTGAGCAAATAATTATTTTTGCTAGTTGACACCTCCAGGACATGAATGTTAGTCCTCTCTCCGGGGGGGGGGGGGGGGGCAGGTAGGAGGGATAGCTGATTGCCTGCCATGTGGCTGCTGACTCTGGGGTGAGAGGTACATTTTTGGCTCCATTATAATGTATAGGGGGCGTTTCGAACACGCCAAATGTTCACCTGCCGATGCAAACATCCTTTGTTCGCCACAAACTATTCACCTGGTGAACAGTTCGGGCCATCTCTAATGGCCGAGCTGTCGATGAGCTATTGTGACAAACCTGTAGCAGGGCACTGCGTTTAACAAGCAGTGATACATTGCCATTACCTGTGTGAGCTTACATTGTGATCATTTGTTTTTTTCAGCCACTGCTGACATTTGTGAGAAACCCATTGCAGTTCACTGTTATTTTCTAAAACAGACAGGCAGAGGCAGGCCAAAGTGCAGAGGTACAAGGTGTCATGGTGGTGCAACATCCCGTGGCCATGGCATATGTGATGTCTGCACTTAAGTTGGGCAACTGTCTCACCTGCCTTGCATGGCACGTGTTGAACCTGATTGTGCAGAATTTCATGGACAAGTACCCAGGATTACAGGATGTCTTGAAGCAGGCCATGAAAGTAGCTGGCTATTTTCGAAGATCCTACACGGCCATTGCTCACCTTGCTGACATTCATCAGCAATACAACATGCCTGTGAGACTCTTAAATGGATTCTCCAGACTAAAAATCTACTCAACAGTACTAAAAAGGCTTGGTGTTTCTTTAACAGTTTCACAGCCTCACAACTTTGTTTTTCTTACCCAAGCCTCATTTTTAGCTGCACAGAAGAAAACTGCCCAGGCATTTTTCCCCTGATGCTGTGAAAAGCATGATGGGATTTCAGATGTTGATGTTCTCCTTCTGCTGTTTTTTGCACAAATTTGTTTATTTTTATTTTGAATTTGATATTGGAGCCTAGCGCGCGCAGCTGGGAGGGGTGATCAGGACACAGGACAGTTGGGACTGTGTCTCATGCTCCCTGTCACCTACTTTCAACCAAAAATATGGCTGCCCCCAAGAAAAAGATGGGTGCCCCCATGAAATCACAAACATTTGCCTGTTCTTTTAAAACAGGGTGGGTAGAGATTATATTACCTATCTATTTTAATTAACATAACTAATGTAACTTAATGACAGTATGTTTGTTTAGGCTGAAGTTCCCCTTTAATTTGTGACAGCCATACAAGATGGAATTGCTTATTTGCATATTGCTTATGCCTCTTGCAACCATATCTGTGGTGAGATACCAACTTAGGGGAACTTTATATCTCATTCTGACTGAATTCCTTGTATCGATAGGATATTAGGGTACATATTATTAGACAATGTGGGGCTGATTTTATCTTTTTTACCTATTTTTTCCCTATTTTTTTACATCTGAGACATTCTGCAAATTGCAGAGGACAAGTTCATAAACGCTCTACCCCCTTAATGAGCATACAAGTCGGTGCTGGATCTGGAAAGCCAGGCCATTCACATAAACCAACAAGGAAGCATCCGCAAACCAGACTTGGCTCGATGAAAAAATGTCTGTTCTTTATTCGAAAAATCCACATGACAAGAGGTGCAATAAAATCACAGGATGGCCTAGTGCACACCGGAGCGTTTCCGCTGCGGTTTGCGATCTGCTTGCAGGTGTGGATCCGCTAGGGTAATGTATTTCAATGGGCTGGTGCACACCAGAGCGGGAGGCGTTTTGCAGAAACGCATACTCCCGGGCTGCTGCAGATTTTGGATTGCGGATGCGTTTCTGCCTCAATGTTAAGTATAGGAAAACCGCAAACCGCTCTGAAAAACGGCACTTCAGAGCGGTTTGCCAGGCGGTTTTTGTTACAGTAGCTGTTCAGTAACAGCTTTACTGTAACAATACATGAAATCTACTACACCAAAACCGCTACACAAAACCGCAAAACGCTAGCTAAAACGCTGCAGAAAAAGAAGAAAAAGCGTTTCAAAATCTGCTAGCATTTTGCGGATCTGCTAGCGGTTTTTGGTGTGCACCAGGCCGATCAACTGAAAGTGAGCGTGTTGTATATTCTGCAAATCATCAGTCCTCATCCAAATGTTTAATGTTTGGCTCATGCGTTTAAAAAAAACAAGAGTCTTAAAATGTTTACCTCAGATTTACCTTTTTTTTTTTTTTTTTATTTGCTACAGTAGAAAACTCCTAAAAATCCCTACCTAGAGAGTTGCACAATGCCAACCTTTCACCTCTGTAGGATAGTACAGTGGATATAAAGTGTACACACCTTTGTTAAAATGCCAGGTTTTTGTGATTAAAAAATGACATTTCAAAACTTTTGAAAAATACCAAAGACAAAATGTATAATCAGCCCCGGGCCGCCGATGGCAGCAGGTGACGCTACTTCCTCAGTCGGCATTCTGCATCAGGCGACATCCTGTCCCCTCCCTGCCTGGCAACCTTTTATTTCCCTTTTCAGGGCCGGCGCTGCCATTAAGGCAAAGGGGGCAATTGCCCCATGGCCACCGTCAGCTGCAGGGCCCCCCTGCAATGCTCCAGGTGGACGGGGTGGTAGGTAGGGATGCTCATTCGGATTTTGCGGAATTGAAATTTCTGAATTTCCGATCGGAATTTGGAAATCAGAAAATGGAACTCGGAAATTGGATTCCTGCGGAAATACTACATTATTGCAATTCGGTAATTTTAGCCCAATCACAGAACTCGGAAGCATTGGACCAATCAGAGAATGCAGAAACAACTCGGAAGTATTTGACCAATCACAGCATGCAAAAATGACACCCCAAAAAATACTCGGAAATCAAAAATCCGAACTCGGAAATCGGATTTCTGTGGAAATATTGCATTACCACAACTCAGTAATTTTAGCCTAGTCACAGAACTTGGAAGCATTGGACCAATCAGAGAATGCAGAGTTAACTCTGAGTTACTTAAGTATTTGGCCAATCAGAGAATGCAAAAAATGACCCCCAAAAAACTACTCGGAATTTGGAAATCCGAACTCGAAAACCAATCTGAAATCCACAGAATCGATAATCGGCATTGGCGGAAATCGTAATTTCTGCAGAATCGGAAATCAGCATTTCCGACCATCCCTAGTGGTGGGGATGGGGTGCCTAGCAGAAGTGGGGAGGGGGGCCGACGTCATTCCTCACCTCCCTCTCCATGGTCCTCCCTCCTGTCCCCCCTGCAGAGCTGGCGCTGCGGCTTGTAATTAACTCACCTGCTCACTCGCCCGCTCCATGTAATGTGTCCCCTCCGGGCAGCAGTCTCCTCTCTACTGTTTCCCTGCATAATGCATGATTAGGTGAATCATAAACAGATCGGGCAGCCAGAGAGGAGACAGCTGCCGCAGGGGACACATCGCATGGAGCGAGTAAGTAGGTGAGTTAATTACAACCCACCCCAATGCACCAGCTCTGCAGGGGGCTCATGGAGAGGGAGGAAGGAATGACATCAGCCCCCTTCTCACAGTGGCACCTATACCTGCTACCTATATACGGGGAACCTATACCTGGCTACCTAACTACCTATACTGGGTGTTTATAATGTGCGGTGCAAATTGTTGGCTGCTGTGCGATCATTCAAAATCATGGGATCATTCTCACAAGTTTGCCTCTTGCCAGCCCCCCAGCAAAACCCTTCTGCCCCCCCTCCCCCCAGTGAAACCTCACCTCCACGATCTCAGCATTTGGTAACCTGCAATCCCAAATCCAAGATAGGCAACCCCACGCCATGAACTCAGCATTAGGTTGCCCCCCCCCCCTCCCCACCAGATACAGAGCAGAGGTGCCTCATATTTGCAGAAGAGCATCATATTTTACCTGGTTCCAGTGGCAGGACAGGTCCTCACTCCTCTCTTCAGTGCAGCCTATCATCTTGCCTGACTTGTATCGGGAGCCACAAGATGATAGGCTGCATGGTGCTGCTACACTAAGGAGAGGAGTGAGTCTTGCGTAGTATGACACTCCTCTGCTGCTGCTCCGCAAGATCGCCATAGGAGCAGGCCTCCTTAGCCGTCCTCATGATGGCACATGCCACAGAGCCTATTGTTATACCCCTTCCTCCAGTGACAGTTCGGGGCAAAGTTCTGTACTGAAAAGGAAGGAGGAGGGATGACAGTACTGTGCACAAGGAAGTGGCACAGATAAGTTGACGCAGGGCCGGGCCGAAGCATAGGCTGGAGAGGCTCCAGCCTCAGGACGCAGTGTAGGAGGGGGCGCACAATTCATTCAGCTGTCATTCCTAATTGTGTTCGAAGCAAAAAGAAATAAGAAAAGGGGATACATAGCAGTGACTGCAAGCCAGATAACTAGATATTAAGGTGTTGGAGAGGTTGGGGACCCTGTGGCCCTCTTAGTCTAATAGCAATCAGTGTGTGACAGCTGGGGTGGGAGGGATGAAGGGGCGCACTTTGGTGTCTCAGCCTTGGGTGCTGGAGGACCTTGTCCCAGCTCTGAGTTGACGTGAGTATGAGAACAATGTCCTTGGCCTGTGCTCAGTCAGGATGATCTGCCAGGCTGATCACCCACCGACACATTGAGGGGGAATATTGTATCTCGGCCAAGAAACATCTAACGTGTGTATGAAGTTTAACCCCTCTGCCTGATACATAGCTTTAACCACTTGAGGACCCACCCTTTACCCCCCCTTAAGGACCAGCGCTGTTTGTTTGGATCTGTGCTGGGTGGGCTCTGCAGCCCCCAGCACAGATCCGCGGCCACACAGAGCGATCAGATCGCCCCCCTTTTTTTCCCCCTATGGGGATGATGTGCAGGGGGGGTCTGATCGCTCCTACCTGCAGGCATGTTGCGGGGGGGGCACCTCAAAGCCCCCCTCCGCGGCGACATTCTCCCCCCTCCCTCTCCTACCTGCTCCCCCGGGAGATCTGGGCTGCACAGGACGCTATCCGTCCTGTGCAGCCAGTGACAGGACGTCCCCTGTCACATGGCGGCGATCCCCGGCCGCTGATTGGCCGGGGATCGCCGATCTGCCTTACGGCGCTGCTGCGCAGCAGCGCCGTACAAATGTAAACAAAGCGGATTATTTCCGCTTGTGTTTACATTTAGCCTGCGAGCCGCCATCGGGGGCCCGCAGGCTATTCACGGAGCCCCCCGCCGTGAATTGACAGGAAGCAGCCGCTCGCACGAGCGGCTGCTTCCTGATTAATCAGCCTGCAGCTGGCGACGCAGTACTGCGTCGCTGGTCCTGCAGCTGCCACTTTGCCGACGCACGGTATAAGCGTGCGGTCGGCAAGTGGTTAAGCTGCATTATCTGGGAGTTATTCTTAGGATTTTATGTGATGTCAGCCCTTCCAGCATAATAGGATCAAAATAAACTATTAAATTAAGTAAAAACAAGGAAGTGCTCCTAAATGAAGCTTTTACAAAAAAAAAAAAAAAATGCTTCCTCAAAAAAATCTTCATCACGCTCTCCGGAGCATAGCGTAGCAATGAAATCAAGTCCTGAGCATACCAGACATTTTAAGTTATAGAAATACACAGATGTGTTTGTGGATGACACACTCCTTGGGAAAAGTCTGCAGAGATGCTTTGGACATGTTGTGTGGCATTCAATAGCATAGACATGGTCTGCCATCCTGTGGCTCTGAGAGGTATTATCTCTTCCTTGTATTACATGTTATGTAGTACTTTTACTATCATGTAAAACCGTTATCGTTTTAGCAGCGGACGACAGCGATGCTGGGCATATTTTTCAGGAGCACTTGGGGAGCTCTGGAGCAATCAGCAGATGGAACACCAGGGTAGAGATCAGTAGAAGGTGCCTGTGATTGGCCAAGCTGTACACTATGGGTCAGATCCAATTCACTTTTCTCCTAAGTTTTCTCCTTGGAGATAATTTTTCATCTTCTGTTTAACCCCTTCCCTGCCAAGCACGTACGTTGTGGCCGGCAAGAGCTACAACTGCCAACAATGTACATAGTACGTTATTTGGCAATTTGTCCCCAGGAGACAGTGGGGAGGAGGGCTGACATCATTCCTCCCTACCTCTACATGGGCCCCCTCCTCTGCTTCCCTGCAGAGCTGGAGCAGCAGTCGGTGTGTAATTACTCACCCAATCCCTTGCTCCATGCCATGTGTCCCCTGCCGGCAGCTGTCTCCTCTCTTCTTCCTGTTTCCTATATGACGCATGATGGCCAGAGAGGAGCCTGCTGCCAGCGGGGACACGTCGCATAGTGCTAGCGAGCAGGTGAGTTAATTACACACCGCACCGCTGCGCTCCAGCTCTGAAAGGGGCCACAGGAGGGGGGCACATGGAGAGGGAGAGAGGATGACCTCTGCCCCCTTCCCCGCAGTAGCACCTATACCTCCTACCAACACTGGGGGTCCTATACCTGCTATCTATACAGGGGCAACTATACCTGCTACCTATTTTGGGGCAACAATACCTGCTACATATACTGAGGCACCTATTCCTGGCTACCTATACTGGCAGCACCTATACCTGACTACCTGTACTGGCGGCACCAATACCTGGCCTGACGCGACGGCACTTATACCTGGCTACCTGTATTGGCAGCACCTATACCTGGCTACCTGCACCTATACCTGTACTGGTGACACCTATTCCAGACTACCTATACTGGCTGCACCTACCTGGCTACCTGTACTGGTGGCAGTTATTCCAGACTACCTATACTGGCTGCACTGACATTGTATCTGGCTGCCTACCTGTACTGGCCCAACTATTACAGGACAGGAAAAGTGGGATAACAATACATATCTGGTATCATTGGATTCAGCAGAATTAGGGCTTTTACAAACAGTACAAGTTTTGTCAGTAAATGTAATTCTTCTTTAAAAAAAAAAAACAGAAAATATTTTATTTTTTATTTCACTTTTTTGAACATATTTCACTCAAATGTTGTTATCTCCAGAAAAAGTACAACATTTTGTTTCAGTAGTCAACCCCAATTCATTACGGAAAAAAAAACTATGTATAATACATCATATCTCATGTACTGTAGATTTTCTTGTCAAAAATCCTAAGTAAACCTGGGCAGTAGATGTTTTCGTTTAGGAGAAAATCGGCTGGTAGGGAAAGGGTTAAATCATTTTTTTTTTTTTGCACTCTGCAATTGAACAAATACCAAACAGTAGGTGAAAAAGTACTGTCAAATTATTTTGAGTATTTTCTTGCTTGCTAGGTGCTTAAAGCCGGCTTAAACTCAAAATTTCCTCTCTGCTCTAAAAGACAAGCAACAGCATAATAAGTAACCTTTAAAGAAAAACATTTTTTGTTACAGCTGATACAAATCCTGCAATAAATCTGCAGTGTTTATACTTCCTGCTTTCATGGAAGCAGACATAGTGTTAACATCCTGTGTTTACCAATTAGGTCTCTGCCGTGGCAGTCAGCTGACACTGCTGAAGGATCAAATTACAACTGAACTCTCTAAATACATACAGGGTGCATTTCTATATGTTATCCTTCTGTCCTGTGCAAGTGTTCAGGTCCACTTTAAAGGCATTTCATTGATAAAATGTGAAAATTTTGAAAAAAGTGAATTGGACCAGCCCCAACAGTCTCAATTCACTATAAGCATTATCGCATTCGGTAATGCTGAAAAAAAAGCTGATTTTACCAATCACCTTCCCAAAATCCAATTCACTAAACTTTTTACCGCACAGAAAATTAAAATTACCGACTAGTGAGTAGAGATGGCTCAAACCTCAGATTTTGGGTTCGCGGACTCGGCAAACCGCAATTGACTTCAATGGGCAGGCGAACTTGAAAAACTACAAACACTTTTTTTTTGGCCACAAAAGTGATGGAAAAGATGTTTCAAGGGGTCTAACACCTGGAGGGGGGCATGGCAGAGTGGGATACACGGCAAAAGTCCAGGGGAGAATTACGGATTTGACGCAGAGCACGGTTATAATCCCTAAAGGGCAGAAATCACATTGCATTCCTAAATTGGAGGCATAAAGTGCTTGAAAACATCTTGCGTGTGTAGACATGGATCAGCAGGTAGTGTAAGTAGTGTACTGCTTCACACTGACAGACCAAACTCACTGTGTAAAGCACCGCAAACAGCTGTTTGTGTAGTGATGGCCATGCTGGACTGGTGCGCACAATGGCGAGAGTGCAGGCGATGGCGGTTTTCAAGCCCATATGGTCGGGCTGAGGTAGTTCAATGACAGAATAACAGTGACTGTCCAGCTGATCGATTTTGGTCTGTCCACAATGAAGCAATGACCTTATTATCTTGGGTGTGCTCCCCAACACACTCATATAGGTGATTGCTTCATTGTGATATGCAAAAGCCCCTTCACCGCGGCAAGGTAACAATCATGAAGGGTAAATGACACTTGTACATGCCTTTTGTTTTGTTGTTGCAGCCACAGTGCAGCTAGAAAAATTAGCCAGGCATGCACACGCATCAGAAAAATTATTATTCTTTTTGTTAGCAGCCTTAAAAATTCAGGAATCCACCTGAAATCCTGGACTCTGTTGGTGGTGGCGGAGAAGGCAGTCAAGCGGCCTGCAGGCAGAGATGCTGTGTGGGGACTGACTTAGTCTTGGGGCAGGCAGTAGCCCTCCGGGATCCATGCCTCATTCATTTTGATAATGGTGAGGTACTGAATACTTTTTTTGACCTAGGTGACTTCTCTTCTCACTGACAATGCTTCCAGCTGGGCTGAAGGTCCTGACAAGATGCTTGAGGCAGGGCAAGCCAGCAGTTGGATGGCAAATTGTGACAGCTCTGGCCACAGGTCAAGCCTGCGCATCTAGTAGTCCAGGGGTCCGGAGTGGGAGCCTAAGAAACAGCTACCACCACACATCCAAGGAAGGACCCAATGTGCTGTATAAGTAATGTACCTGCCCTGACTGTGCTTTGCAGACCAGGTATCTGTGGTCAGATGGACCCTTGATCCAACGCTGTCTGCCAGAGCTGACACCACTTGCCTTTCAACATCACGGTACAGTCTAGGTATTGCCTTTTTAGAAAAATAATTGCAGGCTGGTATCTTCCACTGCGGTGTCCCAATCGCCACAAATTTTTGGAAGGCCTCAGAGTCCACCAGCTGATATGGTAACAGCTGGCGAGCTAACAGTTCCGCTAAGCCAGTTGTCAAATGCCGGGCAAAGGGGTGACTGGCAGACATTGGCTTCTTCCGCTCAAAGATTTCCTTAATGGACACCTGGCTGCTGTGGGCAGAGGAGCAGGAACCGCTGGTATAATACAGTGTGCAGTCACACAAATGCAGTGAAAGGTATGCAGTGACTGGTATAATACAATATGCAGTCACAAAGATGTATTGAAAGGTATGGGAATCAGGGTTCGATTCTGGTCCGGAGAGAGAGTCTGAGAAATGGCTACCACCACACATCCAAGGAAGGCAGCAGGCATGGCACGCAAGTCCTGACTCAGGGAGATAGTGACAAAAAAATAACAATACAGAAGGACTCTTTCAAGGCCCTGCTGACTGCTGTATAATGATGAGACAAATACATTTGAGATCCTTTAACGAGGATCTGTTATGGAGGTCAAGTCTGCCATCCATTCAAGTGAAAGGTATGCACTGACTGGTATAATACAATGTGCAGTCACACAGATGCAGTGAAAGGAATGCAGTTATTGGTATACTACAATGTGCAGTCACAGATGCAGTGAAAGGTATGCACTTACTGGTATATAAAACAGTGTGCAGTCACACAGATGCAGTGAAAGGTATGGGAATCAGGGTTTGATTCCGGTCCGGAGTAGGAGCCTGAGAAACGGCTACCACCACACATCCAAGGAAGGCAGCAGGCACAGCACACAAGTCCTGACTCAGGGAGGTAGTGACGAAAAATAACAATACAGGAGGACTCTTTCAAGGCCCTGCTGACTGCTGTATAATGATGAGATGAATACACTTGAAATCCTTTAATGAGAATCTGTTATGGAGGGAAAGTCTGCCATCCATTCAAGTGAAAGGTATGCACTGACTGGTATAATACAATGTGCAGTCACACAGATGCAGTGAAAGGTATGCACTGACTGGACTAATACAATGTTCAGTCACAGCGATGCAGTGAAAAGTATGCACTGACTGCTGGTACAATACAATGTGTAGTCACAGAGATGCAGTAAAAGGTATGCAGTGACTGGTATAATACAATGTGCAGTCACACAGATGCAGTGAAAGGTATGCACTGACTGGACTAATACAATGTGCAGTCAAAGCGATGCAGTGAAAAGTATGCACTGACTGCTGATACAATACAATGTGCAGTCACAGAGATGCAGTGAAAGGTATGCAGTGACTGGTATAATACAATGTGCAGTCACACAGATGCAGTGAAAGGTATGCACTGACTGGACTAATACAATGTGCGGTCACATAGATGCAGTGAAAGATATGCAATAACTGGTATTAAAATACAATGTGCAGTCACAGAGATGCAGTGAAAGGTATGCACTGACTGGACTAATACAATGTGCGGTCACATAGATGCAGTGAAAGATATTCACTGACTGGTATTATAATACAATGTGCAGTCACACAGATGCAGTGAAAGGTATGCACTGACTGCTGGTATAACATAATGTGCAGTCACACAGATGCAGTGAAAGGTATGCACTGTCTGGTATTATAATACAATATGCAGTCACAGAGATGCAGTAAAAGGTATGCACTGACTTCTGGTATAATACAATGTGCAGTCACACAGATGCAGTGAAAGGTATGCACTGACTGCTGGTATAATACAATGTGCAGTCACACAGATGCAGTGAAAGGTATGCACTGACTGCTGGTATAATACAATGTGCAGTCACACAGATGCAGTGAAAGGTATGCACTGACTGTGCTGGGCCTGGCACAGTATAGCAAGCGCCAACAGCGACAGGCAGTGTCAGTGGCACACACAAAAAAAAAAAAAAACATCACAAGAACATTAGCTCTCAAAAGAGCTTTTTTTGAGGTGCTTTTCAGCAACAAATATCAGCAAGGAACAAGCTAACAAGACCTAACTAATGCTTTCCTTATCTCCCCAGCAATCTCTCCCTTCTATCACTAAGCAGGCAGCAGACAGAGTGAGAAAATGGCCGACGCTGCTGCCTTTTATAAAGGGGGGCTGGGGTCCAGGAGGGAGTGCAGCCTGATTGGCTGCCATGTGTCTGCTGACTATGATGTAGAGGGTCAAAGTTTAGCACAATGATGTGGTATAGGGGGTGGGTCGAGCTCGCTAAGTGTTCTCGGTTCGCCACGAACGCGAACCCCCAGGGTTCACGTGAACAAGTTCGCCAGCGAATCATTCGAGCCATACTATTGAGGTACTCTACTATTGAGATAATTTACCGACTTGTACAGCAAATGCCTCAAGAAAAGTCAAGAGATTACAATTCACAAAGATTTACGGATTTGGTAAATCGGGCAAAAGCGGTCAATATTTTTCTCCAGCTCTTACCAGCCGAGAACTCACTCTCTCCATGCTCTCTCTGTGCAGTAACCTTGACTGAAAGACAATAGGGAGAGCTGAGTGTCCTGCACGCTGGTGTCCCCTGCTGGTCATATAGCCCTTGTCTATATGCGACTGAACCCTCTGCAACGATTGGCTGAATTGCTCAGCCTCGCTTAGTTAAGTACTGCAGACTAGGTGTACTGTATTTGCACTTCTTATTGGCTGACTGGCAGTCTGCAGACTATATAAGTGGCAGAGTGCTGTCTGGGAGTGAGCAATCCTTTTGTGTTTGGCAAGTTGAAGGAGTGGTGGGAGTGAGTTTCTGGTGGTGGCAACTCCGGGGCTCACCTGCACTCCCCTATTGTGTTATATACTGGTTTGGGGGTCCCGAGCAGTGGCAGTGCTGGGGGACCCCACCTGTCATGTGCACTAGTGTTTGCATATTTTAAACTTCATTTGCAGCTCCTTATGCACTTTAGTTAGGAGGGGGGCAGATGAGAGGGAGTTTCCTGCACGCTGGCGCCCCCTGCTGGTCATATAGCCCTTGTCTATATGCGACTGAACACTCTCCAATGATTGGATGAATTGCTCAGCCTCTGCTTAAAGCGGATCCGAGATGAAAAACTAACTATAACAAGTAAGTTGTCTATATATCTTATCTAAAGTTTAGATAGTTTACACAGCAAATATAGCTGCAAACAGCTTTAATAGAAAATGATTATCTCTTCCTGTGATACGTCAGCAGCCATGTTGTTTGTAAACATTACACAGAGGCAGGCTTATCTGTATCTTGATCACTAAGCCTGTGAAAAAAAAAACCCTAATCCCCCCTCCTCCCTCCTCCCCTCTGCCTCTGAAATCAATAACTAGTAACACCTCCTCCTCCTCCTGCCCAGACTGAGCTCCCATGAGCCCTTGCTACTGCCAAGGCTCTCTGAAAACATGTGGGCGTGGCTTCTTTAGTTTATAGGGAATTAGAGTATTAAAACAAAAACAAAAAAATATTTGGCTTGAGGAATACCCTATAAACAATAGGAAAGGAACACAATTATGCAATGAGTAAAAGTTCACCTCGGATCCTCTTTAATTAAGTACTGCAGATTAGGTGTAATGTATTTGCACTTCTTATTGGCTGACTGGCAGTCTGCAGACAATATAAGTGGCAGAGTGCTGTCTGGGAGTGAGCAATACTTGTGTTTGGCCAGAGCTAGGCAGCCAATAGGGAGAGTCACACAGCCCTGCTTTTCAAGCTGATTTGATCCAGCTTGGTGGAAGGCGGGACTTCACTCTGGCAGAGCAGGCGAAAGTGACATTAAAGATGTAAAAATCTGCACACAGTTATACGGAAGAGCTCCCCTTGGTGGCTGCAGTACATCTAAAGGGATGTTGGAGATGCACTGGACAGAAAACCCTGACTCCCTGCATCACCGCTGACCTGCTACACAGCTGGTAAGTGACACTTACCGAGCAGGGCTTAGTGAACTGAAGCATGTTTGTTCAGTAAATGACCTAACTTCTGCCTCATGCGAAAAATCTTTAGTGAATTTGGAGAAAAGAAAAGTGTAAAATACCAAACTATCTTTAGTAAATTGAGGTTTGTGTGTCTAAGGCCTCATTCACACTATACCCACTGCCATGTGCATTTTGGCAGCGTGTATGTTGTGTGATTAGCAAGAACATCAGAAGTGCATAGACAGCACTTCTGAAGTTCAGACTATGGGCTTGATTCACAAAGCGGTGCTAACAGTTAGCTCGCTGGTGAAAAGTCCTTTATCACGCCTAAACTCAGCTTAGGCGTGATAAGTTTAAGGGCTTGATTCACTATGCGGTGCTAACCTACTTATCACGTCTAAAGTCTTTAGGCGCGCTAACCAGGGTGCTAAGTAGGTTAGCACCGGTTTTCTCAATCAGATCGCGTGCTAAGCACCGCGCGCAAAGTTTTGCGCGCGCTAAGTCCCATAGGCTTTAATGGGCACTTCGCGCGCGGAGCGCCCCGCGCTCTGTGCAGTGCGCGCGTAAAGTTTTACGCGCATAAAGTTTTGCGCACGAAAAGCTTGTTTAGATGTGCTAAGGGGGTTTTCACAGGCGTGCTAACAGTTAGCACCGCTTTGTGAATCAAGTCCTAGGTGTGATAAGATTAGGCATGATAACTATAGCACCAACTGGGTTAGCACCGCAGTGCACAGCTGATCAAAAGTTTTGCGCTAGCAAAGTCTGGTGCACTTCGCATATAGTTTAATGGCGCTGCATTGCGTGCGGGACTTTGCGCGCGATCTAAACTTATCACGCCTAAACTGACTTTTCACCAGTGTGGTGCAATGGTTATCATGCCTAAAGTCTCTAACTGGGTTAGCACCGCTTTGTGAATCGAGCCCTATGTGCGCTGCGCAGCAGTGCAATGCGCTTTCGCACTGCTGCACATATTTTCGGCAAAGCCCATCGCTGATCCCATTTACTGTAATGAATGGGATCGGCAGCGCAACACAGATGGCATGCAACTGCATGCGCTAGCATTCCAAACACACGGCCATCTGCATTCCCTAATGTGAACGATGCCTAAACCAGACTAATCGCAATTGTGTCTGTATAATACAGCTCGTTAAATACTGTAAATAAATAAAGGTAATCTAACAAGTATTGCTTTATTGGTTTTTTTTTTACCTTGGAAAAGCATTGATATATTTTAAGCTTGAACAATGTCCAACATTCAAAATTCAAATGTCCTTGAATTCCCAAATCAGGGGCGTAACTAGAAATCACTGGGCCCCCCTGCAAAAAAATAGCCTGGGCTATCTCCTCAGTGCGCTCCCCTCCTGCAGTTATCAGTGGCAGTAGCCCCCAGCATTGCAGGGGCTGCATCCCCTATTGTTACGCCCCTGTCCCAAATTATTAAAATCTAACATTACATTTCCCCTTTTGCTGGTAAAATGTATGACACAAATGTGTTTGTTTTTTTAAATCTCTTTACTTGTATTAAACAGTATAAATAAAGCTAACCAGGCTCTGCTGAGGAGTGAAGGCTGAAGTTCTACTTTTTCTTCTCTGCAAGAGATGATTATTCTAAGAAGGTTAAACCACATAAAATAAACATTGTTACAAAGTCTGTGGTTTCTGTTTGTGCCGTTACTGGGTTTCTAAAAATAGCTTCTTTCTTGTAAATAAGAGGACATTGCATGCATGTTCCTGCACTCATTGTAGGCTGCTCTCTTGCATCACTGATATTTGGGAAATAAACCCCCTTTCTCTAGATCCCGTTTCACAGAATCTTGATTGCCCCAAAGAATGTGCCGTCACCACTCAAAGATATTTCAGAATTGCTTCGTGGCACTATAAGGAGAAGTTCATCACCTTCTTCTAACTTTGCAATTCCTAGAAAAGAGGTGAAAATTACACAGAATAACCAATAGGAAGCATTAAACCCGTAAACTCAAAAATATAGTTTGCAAATAAAAGAAGAGGACTGACATCTGAAAGCTAGCTACTCCAGGAAGCAACATGACCACTGTATAAGCAGTCTTAGTTCACACGTTAGATGTAAATTGGTACTGGTAAAAGAGCAACATCAACCAAAAGACATAACCCAGCGAAAATAATCAAAATAGACTAAAGGACGGCGTGGGAAGCCTCTACAGCAGGGGTCGGCAACCCGCGGCTCCGGAGCCGCAAGCGGCTCTTTTTCACCTTTGCCACGGCTCAGTCGCGGCTCCGGTGCTGCAGGGCTGCCCATTCTGACACTACACCGGTAGTGAGTGTCAGTGGCTGCGGCGCGCTTGTTTCATGTGCGCGTGTGACGTGTGCTGCCAGCTGGCCGGCAGCCTATCAGAGAGGCCGCCGGACCAGTGCAGGGCTTCGGGCGGCCATTTTCCCGTAGCCCTGCAGTGTAGTGCAGGCAGGACGTGACGTCGGGAAGGAAGGAAGAGGAGCTGAGGGAGTTGCGCGCCACAAGGAGGTCGGGACAGGAGGAGATCGTGACAGGAGTACTTCTGACTAGGTGAGTAAATGGGTTTTTCTTTTCAGATCTGCTGAAGGATTTGTGCATATTGGGGTCATATCTGCATATTGGGGTCCATATCTGCTAACGATTTGTGCATATTGGGGTCATATCTGCATATTGGGGTCATATCTGCTAACGATTTGTGCATATTGGGGTCATATCTGCATATTGGGGTCATATCTGCTAACGATTTGTGCATATTGGGGTCATATCTGCTAACGATTTGTGCATATTGGGGTCATATCTGCTAACGATTTGTGCATATTGGGGACATATCTGCTAACGATTTGTGCATATTGGGGACATATCTGCTAACGATTTGTGCATATTGGGGTCATATCTGCTAACGATTTGTGCATATTGGGGACATATCTGCTAACGATTTGTGCGTATTGGGGACATATCTGCTAACGATTTGTGCATACTGGGGTCATATCTGCATATTGGGGACATATTTGCTAACGATTTGTGCGTATTGGGGACATATCTGCTAACGATTTGTGCGTATTGGGGACATATCTGCTAACGATTTGTGCATATTGGGGACATATCTGCTAACAATATGTGCATATTAGGGTCATATCTGTTTTATAATGGCTTTGCGGCTCCCAGTTTTTATTCTCTTTTCGGAAACGGGTCCAAGTGGCTCTTTGATTCTTAAAGGTTGCAGACCCCTGCTCTACAGGATACAACTTCTTAGGTAAGTATTTGACTTTTGATCCAAGGTTTGCCTCGGGAACACTTTAAAATGCATAAAGCTTAGAACAAAAACAGCAACAAAAAATGGCTGATTTATGTAAATGCATATTATTGGGGAACATAAATGGTCCAGCAAACATGGACTGCACCTTTAAAAAAGTCATTAGATGACAAATGTTTGTAGTTATCACCTATCTCCTATTAGAGTTGGGCCGAACGGTTCGCCTGCGAACGGTTCCACGCGAACTTCGGTGGAAGTTCGGTTCGCCCCATAATGCACATGGAGGGTCAACTTTGACCCTCTACATCACAGTCAGCAGGCCCAGTGTAGCCAATTAGGCTACACTAGCCCCTGGAGCCCCACCCCCCCTTATATAAGGCAGGCAGCGGCGGCCATTACGGTCACTCGTGTGCTGCCTGCGTTAGTGAGAGTAGGGCGAGCTGCTGCAGACTGTCTCTCATAGGGAAAGATTAGTTAGGCTTAACTTGTTCCTGGCTGCATACCTGTTCTGTGAACCCACCACTGCATACCTGTGCTGTGAACCCACCACTGCATACCTGTGCTGTGAACCCACCACTGCATACCTGTGCTGTGAACCCACCACTGCATACCTGTGCTGTGAACCCACCACTGCATACCTGTGCTGTGAACCCACCACTGCATACCTGTGCTGTGAACCCACCACTGCATACCTGTTCAGTGAACCCACCACTGCATACCTGTTCAGTGAACCCACCACTGCATACCTGTTCTGTTCAGTGGACCCGCCACTGTATACCTGTTCATTGAACCCACCACTGCATACCTGTGCTGTGAACCCACCACTGCATACCTGTTCTGTGAACCCACCACTGCATACCTGTTCAGTGAAACAGCTGTTTGCGGTGCGTTACACGGTGAGTTTGGTGTGTCAGTGTGAAGCAGTACCTTAATTACACTACCTGATTGATGTATACACATGCAAGATGTTTGAAAGCACTTTAGGCCTGTCATTTAGCATTCAATGTGATTTCTGCCCTTAAAACGCTGCTTTGCGTCAAATCCAGATTTTTCCCCAGGACTTTTGGCATCTATCCCACTAATCCATGCCCCCCTCCAGGTGTTAGACCCCTTGAAACATCTTTTCCATCACTTTTGTGGCCAGCATAATTATTTTTTTTTTTCAAAGTTCGCATCCCCATTGAAGTCTATTGCGGTTCGCGAACTTTAACGCGAACCGAACCTTCCGCGGAAGTTCGCGAACCAGGTTCGCGAACCTAAAATCGGAGGTTCGGCCCAACTCTATCTCCTATTAACTACTTTAAGTTCCAGGGATAAAAGCCACCAATCTTATCCCCCAGCATGCATGGTGCTTGTGACGTTTTCCCAGAGCAAACTTAGTATTCATAAATGTGGGACAGCCTGGATTTTACTGGTTGGAAACGTAGCCTTTTCCTGGTGTATTACTTACCACCTGTAAAGCATGAATTGTTTGGGTAAGACTGTGGCATGTTTTGTATACACCTAAATAAGGTAACCAAACTTGGATCATTTCCCACAGTGTGCAGTTTTTTCCTCTGGATTATATGACCCATTGCAAACAGTTTATCGGTATACCAAACCTAAAAGAAGCAAAACAAATTTGAAAACAATAAATAGTCAAAGAATGGAACCTCCTGCCCAGTATTTCTCTAACAGTTTACTCATAGTTATTTTTAAATAGTTTCATAGATTAAATAATACTTAAAAAGAACCTCTAGTATAAAAGACAGAGCCTGTTAATTCCTTACCTAATCCACCCTAATTCAGACACAGGTGAGGCTTTGCCCCTCCTTTGGAATGCAGCCGCAGCCATGTTTACGAAGTTTGAAGCTCTTCAGAAACCTCCACCTGGGTTGCTGCTGCCCGCCCCCAGCTCAGCCGCCCCCAATTAGGCCATGGCTACCAAGCTGGGGGCAGGCCACAGCAATGCAGATGGGGGTGGCCAGAGTCTTGGAATGATTTTTTTTTTTAAAGGCCATATTTCCTAAAGGGCAGAGTGATCAACTGTATGAATGAGTTCCGGTGGATCACATAAGTATTTCAACCTGAGCATCCCCCCAGCCCTGTATCATTAAAACAGAGCATGGCATGACAGGCTCTGTCTTTTATACTGGAAGTACTCGTTATTATTTTAATTTTCAGTAAATATCTTATTAACTTTTATCCTGAATAAAGATTTCTCTTTTTAATAGTTCTTATATGTAGGCAGGGAATCAAAAATAACCCATTTTTACCTATATACCTGGGAGGGCGTTAATATCAGGGGGTCTCCTTACTATTAATGGACCCCCCAGAATCTATTTTTGTGCATAAGAGCCCTTTTGTGAATAAGGGCATAGATACATAAGGGTATACATACATAGACATAAGACTATGGTAGGGACTAGATTGTGAGCCCCCTCTGAGGGACAGTTAAGTGACAAGACAATATACTCTGTACAGCACTGCTTAAGATGTTGGTGCTATATAAGTACTAAATAATAATAATAATAAATAAAGAGCCTATAATTATCTTTTAACTGGTTTTTAATAATTAGAAGCATGATTATAAATAATGTGATCATGTACCATAATACCACATGACCTATGCAATAAGAATGCAGGACTGTATATCAAACAATATTCACAGTAAGTTCAATCCAAACAAGGGCCGTTTCTTGGGCAGTGCGGGCAGGGCGACCGCCATGGGCGCAAACCGGCAAGTAGAGGAGGGGGGGGGGAGCGCAGGCAGAAGGACATAACCGCTAGGGAGCTGGAGACGTGCGGTGCAGCCAAATGGAAGTAGAAAGACGATTACCAGCGGGATCAGCTTCCTTGACTCCCAGGCTGCCTGCATCCGACATCAAGTCATCATCACGTCACCACCGCATGATGACATCTGATGTCCTGTAGCGGTACTGCATGATGCCCATAGAGGAGTCTGCATTTTGGCCTCTGTTCGCCTGTGTGTTTTCCCAGTCCATGCTTCCTCCTGAGTGGCTAGTCACTAGTATGTAGGCACAATTTTTAAACCCTCGTCCTGGGTGCAATTTAGCCTAGAAAATGTCCTGTTCCAAACAGTATAAATTTCTTATTAGCACACTTTTAATACATTGTCATTAGTCTGTGGTTTTTTTGCTCAGTAATTGTGCTGGGCAAATAATCTAAGTGTCGCATATAATACTGAAATGATACATGGTTTCATTTATTTAAAGCAGTAGAAAGAAAGTGCAAGATTTCTTCACAGGACTCAGCGGCCAGTGTAATTAGCAGTATGATTATTCTAGTGCAGCAGAAAAAAAAATGAAAGCTAGCATCTTATTTCAAAAGCACTGAACAGGATTTAATATTTTATTATATGTAAATGGTATATGGCATTTCATTTTTCATGCTTTTATGTCCAGTCTGCTTCATACCAAGTTTCAGTCATACAGTTTAACACACTCCGTCTGAATTCTGTTTAATTGAAAGTATGGCAGAATGCTGAAGGGAGAGAGGGGAGAATCCTGGACATAATCGACCTGTTAGGGTGAGTGTAGTGAGCCGGGACTCAGTGAGGGGGAGAGACGAGAGTCAAACTACCAGTGGTCTGGCTGCATGGGTTTGGACATACCATACTTCTCTATTTACTTAAAGTGGACCTGAACTCTTGCACAGGACAAAAGGAAAACATAGAGAAATGCACCTTGTATGTATTTAGATAGTTTAGCCTGTCTAATTCCCCCTAATTTGTGTCTAATCATGAGTTGTAATTTGATCTCTCCCTGTGTCACTTGACTGCCATGGCAGAGATGGCAGATATCATCTGAAAGCACAAGATCTTAAAGAGACACTGAAGTCTCCTAAAAATCCTGTTTTTATAATAAAAATGTGTTTAATATTACTGTCCTACCTAAACTGGCGCATCCCCGCCGCTGTACACTAACTAAATCCCCCCTAACACCCCCTTACCTCTCCCCCGCAAAATCCATGACTTTCTTGGTCGTGGATTTTGCTGCCCTGTGCCCTTCCGTGTGAGGCAAGGCTATGAGCTGCAGCTCTGCCTCTACAAGCATCTATCAGCAGAGGATCTCCGCCTCTCCCCCGCCCCTCTCAGTGAAGGAAGACTGAGAGGGGCGGGGGAGAGGCGGCGATCCGGGCTGAAAGACGCGCTGAGAGGCAGAGCTGTGGCTCATAGCTCTGCCTCTCACGGAAGCGCTGCCCGGATTGCCCCTCTGGGAGTTAGGGGGGATTTAGTTAGTGTACACACGGCGGGGATGCAGCGGTTTAGGTAGGACAGTAATGTTAAACACATTTTTATAATAAAAACTGTATTTTTACGAGACTTCAGCGTCTTTTAACAATATATCTGCTTCCATAAAATCAGGAAGTAGGAACACTACAGGTATATTTTAGTATTTGTATCACCTGTAACAAACAAATGTTTTCTTTAATGGTTAATATACTGTTGCATATCTTTTAGAGCAGAGAGGAAATTTTGAGTTCAGATCCGCTTTAAGCACTATCTGGTATTCCTGGGTACATGGCTCACATGTTTTCTGAACCTTTTTTGCACTGCACTTTTGGGTTTCATTCCTTCGGTCTTTTTGCTCAGGGAATTGATCTATTATTGTTTGAATTGCTTGCACTTATTTTCTTATCTCTGGCACTGTTGCACTGTTCTATTGTGCAATTAGCTTAGTTAACACTATACAGGCGGTTTTCAAAGGTACATTTTGATTACTATATCGCTTTTGCTCTCCATATAACTTTTGAAGCTCCACAAGACGCCCTTACACTATGGACGGTGTGTATATACTGCATATATATACTGTATATATATATATATTTTTTTTTTTTTTTTCCCCTGGTTTTTGTCCTCTAAACCTAGGTGCAGCTTATGGTCCGGAGCGTCTTATGGTCCGAAAAATATGGTAATCAAAACTACCTTTCCTGAAATAAGTCGTAGGTATAGTTACATCAGCTCCAGCATGAATATCTTACCTGACCATATACGAAGAATAAACCATTTTCTTTTATCAATATCTTGTTTTGTTTTTCTTCAAACGCATCCCCCTGCTTAATACTAAGGAGCCATGGTATGATAGTGAAATCATCTAACAGGAAAAAGAAAAATCATAATCGCACTGAATGTGGACAGCTGAAATAACTATTTATTGCTTGTATCAGTTTTAGTTAAGAAACAATGCAATTTTAATGTATAGGTGGGGAAAAGATGAGCATAATTCATGAGTAAGGCTACTACCCCAGTAACACCTTGTGGTTCAGCAGAATTTATCGGCATAACGCGATACATGCAGTGGAGTACCGTATGATGTTACCAGTTAAACGTATCTCTTAAGAGAAAACTCAGGAGAAAATGTTAATTGAATAAGGATCAAAATGTTTTGAAGTAAATCTCTCTTCCATATGCTGATCATTTACCTGGTCCACCACCTTGCACTACTCAATATTAAATCCTATTTCAGCCGTATTCTGATCTAATAATAAATTGCAATACTTCACTTTTTGACACAGTACATAGCCGTTCAAATATATTATTTTTATTAATTTATTAAGCGCCAACATATTCCGTGACGCTGTACAAAGTAAGAAACAAATATGGGGTACATAATACAGACAAATGGTATACAACAATAAACAAAATACAGAATTGGTGACAAAATACAGAGTCCTTATGATTGGAGGGCAGCACATGACAACAAAACAACTCCAGTTGCAGTCTTCACCACTGGGAATAGGAGGCACAGATCTACACAGCTCTGAGCATGTGCGTAGCCTGGGCGTTCTAACTGATGGGGATCTAAACTTCAGAACTCACATCTCTGCCGTGGTGAAATCATCCTATTTTCACCTGAAGATGAAGAACACTGCAAAAATCAAGCACCTCATTCCCCAGAAGATCTCCCAACCTTAGTTTATACCTTCATTACATCCCAACTGGACTATTGCAATGCTCTCTACACCGGCCTTCCAAAAAAACAACATGTACCGCCTACAGCTGGTACAGAATACTGCTGCCAGACTGCTAACCAACCAACTCCGTCACTGCCATATAACACCAGTCCTGCACTCCCTTCACTGACTACCTATAGAATGGAGGATCCTATTCAAAATTGGCCTACTGATATTTAAGTCACTTCATAATCTGGGCCATGGATACTTGAAAGAAAGGCTTCAGCTGCGTAGCACTCCCTGCAATCTCAGATCCACAGGCTCCAATAATCTTGTCATACCCAGAGTCCACCTGAAAACTTTTGGTACCAGAGCCTTCTGTCATGCTGCTCCTACATTATGGAACTCCTTACCTCTGCAGATCAGGACAGCTCCATCTCTGGACGTGTTTAAATCCAGACTGAAAACCCACATGTTCAGTTTGGTATTTGCAGAAATATAATTTTGTTGTGTTAACACTTCATCCTACTATCAGTTACTGAATCTGAGAGAGCCTAAGTGCTGTGAGTCCTATGGGAGACAAGCGTTATAGAAATGTTATTGTTATTGTTGTTATTGTTAAATTGATACAAACATACAGAAGTGGTAATTAACCACTTTGCATCCAGACCTTGTTTTCCCCTTATTGACCAGAGCAATTTTGACGTTTTAGCTATGTCCCTTTTTAATCAGCCATAACTTTATCCCTACTAGAGTTGGGCCGAATGGTTCGCCTGCGAACGGTTCCATGCGAACTTCAGTGGTTCGCGTTCGCGTCCCGCAGGCGAACTTTTGCAGAAGTTCGGTTCGCCCCATAATGAACCATGAGGGTCAACTTTGACCCTCTACATCACAGTCAGCAGGCCCAGTGTAGCCAATTAGGCTACACTAGCCCCTGGAGCCACTCCCCCCCTAATAAAAGGCAGGCAGCGGCGGCCATTACGCTCACTCGTGTGCCTGCGTTAGTGAGAGTAGGGCGAGCTGCTGCAGACTGTCTCTCATAGGGAAAGATTAGTTAGGCTTAGCTTGTTCCTGGCTTCATACCTGTTCTGTTCAGTACCTGCATACCTGTTCAGTGAACCTGTTCAGTGAACCTGCCACTGCATACCTGTTCTGTGAACCCACCACTGCATACCTGTACTGTGAATCCACCACTGCATACCTGTTCAGTGAACCCACCACTGCATACCTGTTCAGTGAACCTGCCACTGCATACCTGTACTGTTCAGTGAACCCGCCACTGCATACCTGTTCTGTTCAGTGAACCCACCGCTGTATTCCTGTTCAGTGAACCCGCCACTGCATACCTGTTCTGTTCAGTGAACCTGCCACTGCATACCTGTTCTGTGAACCCGCCACTGTATACCTGTTCTGTTCAGTGAACCCGCCACTGCATACCTGTTCTGTTCAGTGAACCCGCCACTGCATACCTGTTCTGTTCAGTGAACCCGCCACTGCATACCTGTTCTCGCCATGGTGCGCACCAGTCCAGCACGGCCGTCACTACACAAACAGCTGTTTGCGGTGCGTTACACGGTGAGTTTGGTGTGTCAGTGTGAAGCAGTACCTTAATTACACTACCTGATTGATGTATACACATGCAAGATGTTTTAAAGCACTTTAGGCCTGTCATTTAGCATTCAATATGATTTCTGCCCTTAAAACGCTGCTTTGCGTCAAATCCAGATTTTTCCCGGGGACTTTTGGCATGTATCCCACTCCTCCACCTGGGGGTCCAGGTGTTAGACCCCTTGAAACATCTTTTCCATCACTTTTGTGGCCAGCATAATTTTTTTTTTTTTTCAAAGTTCGCATCCCCATTGAAGTCTATTGCGGTTCGCGAACTTTTACGCGAACCGAACCTTACGCGGAAGTTCGCGAACCTAAAATCGGAGGTTCGGCCCCACTCTAATCCCTACTAACGACACCTAAATGATCTAGGTATCGTTTTTTTCAGGACAAACTAGACTTTCATTGGCGGGTATTTTGTCCCTAGACCAAAAAAGTTTTCTATGCATTTTAATGGGGAAAAGAGGGGGAAAATGAAAAAAATGCATTTTTGCTCAGTTTTTATCAATTCCAGTTTAAAAATAAAAAGTGCCACAGAAGATAAAAACATGTCACCAGTATTCTGTCCCCCAGTATAGATAGCAAAATGTGTCCCGAGTATTAGACCCCCCCCCTATAGCCGGATGTGTCCCCAATATCAGTCACCCCCAGTATAGCCCGATGTGTCCTCTGTTTGGCACCTCCCAGTATAGACAGACAGATGTATCCCCAGGATTACTGCCCCTCATTATAACTAAATGTGTCCCCAGGAATAGTGGTCCCCCATTATAGCCAGATGCGCCCTCAGGATTAGCGGGTGCACCCTGGATTAGGGCCCCCCCACCATTATAGCCAGATCTGCCCCCAGTATACAATTATGCACATTAAATAAAATTGTATCCCCTCTTACTTTATCCTCCCCCCCAACTGCACATTTTACCCCCCACCCGGGGTTCAACAACCCCCATAAGGGCCAGCCAGATGTCCCACCCCCCACCCAGGCAGCCCCCTCGGTGGCCAGATCTATTTAAAAAAAAGGATTAGAAAGCAGCCTGACTCACCTTTTCCTGTTCCAGCGATCAGCCTGCAGCCCAAGCCTCTGATCGCCACTCTGCACGCAGCCCTGTGATGCTGGTTACCGGGTCCCGGCTTGATGACGTCATCAAGCCGGGACTCGGCTATTCAGCATCACAGGGCTGCGTGCAGAGGGACGATCGGAGGCTTGGGCTGCAGGCTGATCGCTGGAACAGGAAAAGGTGAGTCAGGCTGCTTTCTAATACTTTTTTTTTTTACAGATCTGGCCACCGAGGGGAGAGATGAAGGATCACCGCTGTTTGCTACAGCGGTAATCGTTCATCCGTGGAGGGGTTACTAATTGGCTACAAGGGAACATTTTCCCTTTCACCAATTAGTATTGCAGCTGTTAGTGCCGGGAGGTGCGCTCTAAAGCACACCTGTTTCTGCACAACAGGGCTGCAAGCAGGTCAGTATATCTACGTCGCTGTGGCTTGGAAAGAGCCACAGCTGACGTAGATATACTGTATCAAAGGACAAAGTGGTTAACATGGTCTACCACCTTGCACTACTCAATATTAGATAATATTTAAGCCGCATTCTGATCTGATATATATACTGCCCGACTCCTACCTACAACTGTGTTCCCTTACTAGTTGAAACTGGGCTAGAGTGGCGAAAAATGACTGCCTTTGCCGAGAATCCAGCACGTGTACAACAGCCCCTAACCACCTTGGCCAGAAATAAGTCTAGGAAGATTCCTTCGATCATGTGTCAGCCAAGAGCATTGTTCTCCCAACGCACCTTGTTCCCTCGTGATGTCACACTTGTGCTGCTCTGTTGGTAATCCTCCTCCACCCTCACTCCCACATAGCAGGCTAGCGACACATCTGTGCAGCTTTGCCCTGCAACGTCACCTGAGTGATTGGTTTCCAATCCCCGCCGCCGGGCGACATGCCTTATAAAAGAGGCATAAGAATAGCCCTTCCTGGACAATTGTCACCTGACAACATCCTAGTCCTAGTTTGCTGGATCATTTGGGCCTTTGCCAAATGCGGTAAATCAACTGCTTGTCAGCTGCTTCCATGCAATGGCTGGGCACTTGCTAGCTGTACAACTTCAAATGATTTATGTGCCCAGGATCTGTTTTTATGGATAAAGATAAGCTGATCAACAGGGTCCCACGGGCTGACCCCCAACCATCTGGCATCAGTCCAACACTGGAAGGATAGTCATATTTTTTGTTGAAAACAGAACACCTTGAAATGAATTTTCTGTCTTACTATATAACAATCCTTGCTGTTAAACAAAAGAGATCAACTGCTTCTACTGCCCACATGAAGACCTTAGCTTTAGCTTATTAATCACACAGGAATTAGAACTACCTTTTTTCATTGCAATCTTTCTAGTTTTAAATCTTATAATCAAAAGTTATGACACATGCAACATTTCTGTGGGTTCTGATTTATACACGACCTTCATCGTGTCATATGTGCTGCTGGCGTACTTACATCGTGTAGACAGGATGAGGTTGCATAAAATCTACACGTATTATTCAACATAAAAAAATCTACTAAACAGAAAACAATAACAACAATAACCCCATGGAAACATCAGTCAAGATGCAGCACATGAATTAATTCAATCAAGCACTCCAATAGAGTAATCCAATTGAATGTATCCTACAGATATTTAATTGGATTTAATACTGCTCATATTTTATTTAATGGACACAAATGAAACTCAAAGTAATAACCTTGCAGCATGATTTTACCAAGCCATTAAGTATGGAGCTTTATTTAACTAAAGTTGTCAATGATGTATTGCAACGGCAGATTTTATTGTTTTAAGTGTTTTTAGCATGGATTGAATGCCATTTGCAAATAAAGGACATAACTGTAGCGTGTTATGCAAAGCTGCCCATTATGCCAACTTGAAACAATGAAAATTACCAGCAAGCTCTCATAAAATCACTTCAAACACAGCTAGGAAGTTTAAAGCCCATCTCTGGGCATAAATGTTTCTCCCATTCTTTTATAGGCACTGATTGGGGAAGTTTCATTTTATCTTAATTAGATGATTCCAAATAAATTAACCCCCCTCATCAGACAATTCTATAAGTACAACCTTCTAGAGGTTAACTTTTGAACATGTACTCAGAAGTGTTTCTCAGCCATGCAGGAGTTTTATGACCACTAATTACTTACCAGTGGCAGTTATACTACAGTCTGACAGCAGTCCTAGTTTAAAGTAGGTTTGTACCTTGTGTGGGGTGAGGGCAGAAATAAGAATACTTCCAGCAGGTGCAAGTGCAAGCAGGCCAATGCCTGTGCTTTATTAGCTAGTTGCTCAGAAAAAATAAACAAACACAAAACAAATCCTAGCCGTCTGGCTCCTAAACACCTCACTAGGTAATACTAACTAGTCTAAACAAAACAGTCTTTTTTTAGCAAAAGGAAACAAATGCAGAGCAACTTACATTAGCTGTAATTTCTCACCAGCTCACAGCAGGCCAAGGACTCCTTTCCTCTCAGCCTTCAGTGTCAGACTGAATGCAGAGCCCCACCCAATCTCAGACCTGCTAGACTAAATAACTCACCTGTGTAACAACACAGGCTGAAACACATCCCAGACTGGACCGGATGGCCAGGGAACCCACCCTGCTCTTCCCTGGCCAACTCCAAGACCCTAACTGGATTTCCTTTTTCCACATAACTTGCAGATAAAAGAAAATCTACACTTTCCTGGAGTTTTTAGAAAATACAGCGCTGGAGTCTGGGTGAAATATAAACCCCCTCCCAGACCCTTTCTGTAAAGCACTGTGACACCTTGTCACATATCCCCCCCCCCCCCCTCTGTTCGAGCCTGTGGGGTCGGACACTGTTCCCAACCATACAATATGTTCGAGACAGAGCGTCAGCATTGGCTTGTAGTTTTCCTGCTCTGTGTTCCACTGAAAAACTAAAGTCTTGTAGGGACAAAAACCAGCGAGCTACCTGCGCATTATTGTTCTTGGCTTGAGACATCCAAGTTAGTCGGGAATGATCTGTCACCAACCGAAACTGTCGGCCAAGCAAATAATACCGCAAAGCCTCCAGTGCCCACTTAATGGCAAGGCACTCTCGTTCCACGATACTATAGTTACGCTCAGCTGGTGACAGTTTCCTACTCAGATAAATAACGGGGTGCTGTTCCCCATGCACTGCTTGTGACAGAACAGCCCCTAAACCCATATCAGAGGCATCTGTCTGAACCACAAATTATTTTTTAAAATCGGGTGCAATCAAAACTGGCTCACTGCATAGGATCATCTTAAGTTTGCTGAACGCGAGGTCTGCATCTTTATTCCAGGTGATTCCCCCTGAGCTTTTCCCCTTAGTTAGATCTGTAAGTGGAGCAGCCACAGTGGCAAAATCTGGGATAAACCTTTGGTAGTACCCAACCATACCCAAGAACGTTCTGACCTGTTTCTTGGTGTGAGGTTGGGGCCATTCTTTAATTGCTTGCACCTTCTGGGCTTGTGGTTTAATGAGACCTTTCCCAATAATGTAGTCCAAATACCGGGCGTCCTCAAGGCCTATGGCACATTTCTTTGGGTTAGCTGTTAACCCAGCTTGTCGGATTGAATTTACCACTGCTTGAACCTTGGGTAAGTGACTCTCCCAGTCCTGGCTAAATATAACCACATCATCTAAGTAAGCTGATGCAAATTGTTGGTGTGGTCTGAGGACTTCATCCATTAACCTTTGGAATGTGGCAGGGGCCCCATGCAACCCAAATGGCATTCTAACATATTGAAACAGGCCCTGTGGGGTGACAAATGCCGTCTTTTCTCTAGCTGCTGGTGTAAGCGGAATCTACCAGTAACCCCTGGTTAAATCTAGAGTAGTAATGTATCTTGCCGGCCCCAACCTCTCAATTAGTTCATCCACCCGTGGCATGGGGTACGCATCAAACTTTGAGATGTCATTTAGTTTCCGAAAATCGTTGCAAAACCGTAACGATCCATCAGGTTTCGGCACTAACACGATGGGGCTGCTCCACTCACTATGGGACCTTTCAACGACACCTAAGTCCAACATTCATTGCACCTCCTCAGCCACTGCCTGTCTGCGGGCTTCCGGTATCCTATATGGTTTCAACCGGATGCACTTTTGAGGGTCCGTGACAATGTCATGTTCAATGACATGGCTACAACCAGGTTTATCCGAGAACAGATCAGAATTCCTAAGGAGGAACTCCCTAACTTCCTGAGCTTGGGGACCCGTCAAAGCTTCAGATACTTTTACATCAGGGATTCCTGCTGCGGGATGCTGAGCAACTCAGCTGCCATAGCAACTGGTGGCTCCTTCCAGGCTTTTAACAGATTTACATGATAAATCTGTTCCTTTTTTCGCTTATTGGGGTGGTAGACCTTGTAATTTACATCATTAACTCTTTCTACGATTTCATAGGGCCCCTGCCATTTTGCTAGAAACTTACTTTCTGCAGTGGGCACAAGAACCAATACCCGATCCCCTGGGTGAAAAACCCGAAGTCGGGCCTCCTGATTATAAACGCGGCTTTGAGCCTCCTGAGCCTGTTTCATATGTTCTCTCACTATTGGCATCACTGCTGAAATGCGATCCTGCATCTGTAGGACATGCTCCACCACAGACCGATGGGGAGAGGGCTCTTCCTCCCAGGACTCTTTAGCTATATCCAAGAGTCCCCGAGGATGTCGCCCATACAAGAGCTCGAATGGGGAAAAACCAGTGGAAGACTAGGGTACCTCGCGCACAGCAAACAATAAATAAGGTAACAGACAGTCCCAGTCCTACCCATCTGCTTCGACCACCCTTTTCAGCATCCCTTTGAGAGTTTTGTTAAAGCGTTCAACCAAACCATCAGTCTGAGGGTGGTAGACTGATGTCCTTAGTTGCTTTATCCCAAGTAGCTTGCACAAATCTCTCATTACTTTCGACATGAAAGGTGTCCCCTGATCTGTTAAGATCTCCTTGAGGATACCAGTTCTGGCGAACATATGAACTAGTTCCCTAGCAATTAGCTTTGCTGAGGTGTTTCGCAGAGGTACAGCTTCAGGATATCTGGTGGCATAGTCTAAAACCACTAGGATGTATTGATGTCCCCGTGCCGATCTTACCAGGGGTCCTACCAAATCCATGGCAATTCTTTCAAAGGGTACCTCTATAATGGGCAGAGGCACCAAAGGACCCCGGTAATGAGGTGCAGGGGACGTCAATTGACACTCTGGGCAAGACTCACAATAGCGCCTAACATCTGCAAACACCCCAGGCCAATAAAACCTCCTCAGAATTCTTTGTTGAGTTTTTTCTGTAGCAAGGTGACCCCCTAGTGGATTCTTATGGGCCAGATCCAGTACCACCCTGCGGTGTGACTGAGGTACAACCAGTTGCTCAACAACCTTCCCATTTAAGTTATCTACCCGGTACAGAAGGTCATGGTTAACTGCAAAGTGGGGAAAAACTCTCCCAAGATGCCCAGACTGTGTTTTATCATTAATCACGGTCACATTCTCCCAGGCTCTAGCTAAGGTAGGGTCCTGTAACTGGGCAGTGCCAAACTGGTCTCGGGAGTATTCCAAATCTGGCAGGTTAACGTCTTCCTGTGTCACCAGAGTCTCCCCTGATGTTTCTGCAAACACCTCTAGAGGGAAATCATCAGGCTCCGGGGGAGCTACTTTTGGAGTTGGGACTTCATCTCTCACATAGTCAAACTCTGCTTTTAAGTCTCCTTCTAGGAAAACACCTGTACTAGCAGAGTCCAGAGACTTAGCTTCCCACAACTTCCAGAACAGTGGGAAATCACATCCCAGGATAACACTGTAAGCTAGAGCCTCAGATACAGCCACAATATGAAAGGCAGTCCCGACATTTCAAGATGGCGCCGGGTGCGGACGCCACGGCCACAGGGCTCCGGCCTTTTTTCTTTTTTTCTCTTTGATTTCTCCCAACTGCTCTCACCTATAACCTCCATCTGCCGGGTGAGATGCAGGGGACACAGGAGTGCAGCGCAGGCTGCCGTCGGCTGGTCGGGTTGCTCCGCCGCGGGAGACCGACTGCAGGGGAAGCTCACCAGCATGTGGACCATCCGCTGGGACCTGTGAGCGGGGAGAGACGCGCCCTGACACCACCGGTCCGGCCTCCGCATTCTAGGCAGGCAGTTGAGAGGGCCACTCCACCGCCGTTGCCGGGAGACCAGGACGCCTCGTGGATGTGGAACAAGAGACCGCTGGGATGGACGGGATGTCGGCGGCCGGCCGCCCTCCTCCATTGGCCCATCTGCTTGAGCGGGAGCTCCCATCTGCCGCTACAGCCCCGCAGCTGCATCAGCATTGAGCCGAGCTCCCATCTGCCGCTACAGCCCCGCAGCTCCACCACCATAGAGCCGCAGCTCCGTGATCTCCGCGCTCTCTACCACGTGACTGCCAGGACACCACGGGGCCTGATCAGCTGAGCAGCCGCCGCCACCCACGTGGAGTGTTGATAGGCCCAGGCACTTCATGTCTTCGCCCTGCCTCTGAACCACCTCCGCTGCTGCCAGGCACAGGCAGGATGCCTCCCCATCCAGACCACAGGGGAGATCACTATCATCCCCTGGTGGCACATCACTGCTGCCCTGCCCAGGTGAGCCCGATATGCGTGTTGTGCCCCCAAGTCGGTCCCTCGTCACTCTCTACTGGTGGGATTAGCCATTCACTGAGGAACTTGCTGGCCACTCGACTGCCAGTCCCTATTCCTCCAGCTCGGCCACTAGCTCCATCGGCCTGTGCGGCCACTGGCTCCTTTCACTCCCAGATGCACTGGGTCCCCTCTGCCTGCAACCACCATCAATGGATTCTGGGCAGCAAGCCAGGGCTTGGACTGATTGTCGGACTGTACCCAGGGTGTTTAAATCTGCAGCCCTAATAGGGACGCTCTCTCCTCCTGTTTAGTTCTCTCCTTCTTTCCTCATTCTCTCTTTAGCTATCCCTTTTCTCTCTCTCTCTCTCTTTCTCTATCACTCTTTTCCAGGACACACTGCGGGGCATCTGGAGCTGCTGTGGAGCGAGCGCCGTCGGTAGTTGGCAGGCTGCTCCCCTCACATAGCACTCCAGACTTCCCCACGCATCCTCCACTATAGTTATGTGCTGTTTGTACACATAGGTATATGTTTACTTTGTACTACTGTATATGATTGTATGTGTTGAAGATCGCATGTATGTGTTTGTACCATCACCGACCCTGTATGAGCCAAAAATAATTCCCCATTCCCCGTTGTACTTGGCGAAATAAATTATTCTGATTCTAACATGGGTCTCAAATTCCACTATGGCTGTTGGGTAGGTCTTCACATCCCCATGGATGCATTGAACTGTAACCTGCTGTCCCAGGATCTGGTTTGTGTCCATCAATTTGGCATCTATCAGCGTGACCAGACTCCCAGAATCCAGCAGCGCCTGTACTGCCTTGCCTCCAACTTTAACAGCAGCCATATGTGTGCCTGTGGTAGAGAGAAATGCTGGGCGAGCGAAGAATGACACTCGCCGAGCTGTGTCACATTCCATGGGTTCAGCAGTGGAAGGGCAGTTGGCGGCTATATGCCCAGGCTCTCGGCAGCACCAGCAGGTAGGTAGTCCGGACGAGCTTGGGGCTGTAGCAGCTGCGGAACCCCCTCTATCAGGCTGCAGTCGACCACTCTGGGACCCAGGAGCTCCAGCATACCTGTCTGTTGCCCCGGGCAGCCTCTTCTTTGGCCCTTGACTTGTCTGTCTCCTGCAAGATACCCTTCTGCAGCTAGATATCGTTCGATCATCTCAACCATTTGATATGCAGTCTGTGGATCTGCGTGGCTGACCCATTTTCTCAAGGTGTTTGGTAGTGCTGCGAGAAAACGGTCCATGGTCACATGCTCGACAATCTGTGGTGCTGTCAGGGTTTCTGGTTGTAGCCATTTTCGTACCAGGTGGCAGAGGTCATGCATTTGAGACCTAGGAGACGTGTCAGTTTGATACGACCACCGATGAACTCGCTGAGCCCTTACTGCTACAGTAACGCCCAGTCGGCAAAGAATCTCCTTTAATTTATCATAATCATGTGCACTTTCAGGAGTCAAGTCAAAATATGCCTTCTGTGACTCTCCAGTTAGAAATGGAGCAACCAGGCCTGCCCACTGAGTTTTGGGCCAACCATCCCGCAGAGCTGTGCGTTCAAACGAATGGAGAAAGGCCTCTACATCGTCATGAGGGGTCATTTTCTGCAGGAAATGGCTTGCTCGTACAATCCCTGGGGTAATACCACTGGATAGATTCTCCTGACTTCTTTGAGACAGCTGCGTCAGAACTTCTTTCAAAGTTTTTCGGTCCTGCTCCGCTGCCTCAGCTAGTGCGGCTGTTGCTTCAGCATATACTTGTCTGTCCCTTTCAGTCGCTTGTGACTGGGCTTGCCTGTCCCTCTTGGCTGCATCTGACAGAGCTGAAATTTGTGCACTGAGAAGGCGGACTGTCTCCAGATGAGCTTCCTGGTGCCTGACATTTGCATCTTGGAGTGCCTGCTGCTGTCTGTCACTGGCTTCTTGAAGCCGAGAATTTGTCTCTCGCTGTACATTGTTGGCTTCCTGCTGTGCTGCACTCAGTTGTGCTAACCGCAACACAAGATCCTCCATTTCAGGTGCATATAATTTGCATGCAAAAAAAAAAAAATTTTTTCTGTCTTTACACCACGCTTCTGCAGTGATATTCTTTGCACACTGTAGCGGATCCGAGTGCCCGCATCCTCCACTAATTGTGGGGTGCTACCCACACTCAGGGGGTCTTGAGGGCAGAAATAAGACTACTTCCAGCAGGTGCAAGTGCAAGCAGGCCAATGCCTGTGCTTTATTAGCTAGTTGCTCAGAAAAAATAAACAAACACAAAACAAATCCTAGCCGTCTGGCTCCTAAACACCTCACTAGGTAATACTAACTAGTCTAAACAAAACAGTCTTTTTTTTAGCAAAAGGAAACAAATGCAGAGCAACTTACATTAGCTGTAATTTCTCACCAGCTCACAGCAGGCCAAGGGCTCCTTTCCTCTCAGCCTTCAGTGTCAGACTGAATGCAGAGCCCCACCCAATCTCAGACCTGCTAGACTAAATAACTCACCTGTGTAACAACACAGGCTGAAACACATCCCGGACTGGACCGGATGGCCAGGGAACCCACCCTGCTCTTCCCTGGCCAACTCCAAGACCCTAACTGGATTTCCTTTTTCCACATAACTTGCAGATAAAAGAAAATCTACACTTTCCTGGAGTTTTTAGAAAATACAGCGCTGGAATCTGGGTGTAATATAAACCCCCTCCCAGACCCTTTTTGTAAAGCACTGTGACACCTTGTCACACTTGACATACACATGTTTATTTTATCATGTTACATGTTGCTTCAGGCACAACAGTGTTTTCAGCTGCTGTTTCATACAAAAAAAGTATTACTCTCATAGGCAACACAGTTTATTTAACAATAAAGCTGGAGTTGGGCTTTAGATGAAACTACCAAAGCAGGTAAAATGGGCACCTGATGCGCCTTGTGATTTGTGGGCCACCAATGCAATTTGAAACTATGGCAGCACCGAGTATGTAACTTGGGCACCAGAATGCACCGGAGTTTGGCTATAGTATTGCTGAACGCCAAATAGCAGCATTTACCTGATTGGAGTTCGGCTATAGTAAAGCAAGGAGTTTTAACCTCTAATGGGCACTCAGCTATAATATATGGGATTCGGCTACCATTTAACCTTCCTGGCGGTCTGATTATGTCAGGATTTTTGTTACTAAAACAGTGCATTGTTTGCAGCTTTAATTAGCCAGAGAGTGCATCTTCATTATTTGGGTAGCTAGAGAGTATAGGTAGGCAGAGAGGACCCCCCAGTGTAGGTAGCCAGAAAGTGTCCCCCAGTGTAGGTAGCCAAATAGTGCTCCTTCCTTTAGTACAGGTAGCCAAACAGGGCGCCCTCTATTCCCTATGCAAAGTGCGCAGCAGAGAGATATACAACTCACTACTCCAGGATCCAGCCACATGCAACATGTCTTCATCATGTTCTCCATCTCTATGGTCAGAGCACCTTTTCATCATCATGTAACAGACAGCATTCTCACCATGATAAGGCACCTAGGAGGACACAATGACTGTTTCCCTGAAAGTTGTTCAGCGTTACCGCTTTTAGCACTTACAACTAACCCCGAGCCACACTTGGGAATACTTGGGAATAGCTGAACTCTGGGTAATGGGTGAGGCAGTGGTGGGGATCATTTAGAAGCCAACATCTGTATATAGGCAGTGAGGGTTTCTAAGTGGCACGTGAAGAACAAATCTCATGTAGCTGAACTCCAGGTACTGGCGGAGATAGCAGCAGGGTGAGTAAGCAACATCCAGGGTTCCTTGGGCACTGTATGGGGCAGAGGGAAGTATTAGGAGTAGGTGGGGGGGGGTTAAAGGGAACCTGAATCGAGTAAAATTATTTAAAATAAACACATGATGTAGCTGCAAATGAATATGACATACTAACCTCACCGTCTGTTCCTCTCAGAAGCTCACCATTTTCTTCTTACAGTGATCCCTTCCAATTCTGACAATATTTTGTCAGAACGGAAATATACCAGTTGCTGTCAGTTATATACCAGCAGCTGTCAGTTACAACTGAATGTGAAAGGTAATGTCCATGTTTCCCTATAGCTCAAGCGGGTGATATTACAGTTTAAGGGCCCGTTCACACTGCACGCGTTTCCAGCCGCGTTTTGGAAACGCGTGCAGGTGGCCCAAACGCACGACATCAGACATTGCATAGAGTGCAATGTCTGATGTTCACACTGCATGCGTTCCGGACCTGTGCGGTCCGGGAACGCATGCTGCACGCAGATTTTGCAAAAACGCGTGGCTGTCCCATTCACTTTTCAGTGATGGGATCAGCCACGCAACGCACACAAACGCGGATGGCCATGCGTTCGTACGCGTTGCGGTCCGCACGCGTTCCGCATGCATGGCCATCCGCATTTCTGATCTGAACGGGCCCTAACAGTGTGCTGACCAGGAAGCGGTTATGGGGTAATGGCCATTTTTAAAATGAAGGACGGAGAATTCCATTGATCACAGTGGACAAATGGGACGTAGGAAAGGAGAAAGAGAATGAGGAGTAGACTACACAGGAGATAAGTATGACTTGTTTATGCTTATTTTGACTTTTTATTTTCAGTTCTCTTTAATGTTAAGTGTAGGTAGTGAAGGGTTAGAATGAGGTGTAGCTTAGGGAAAACTATAGTAGGATATTGGTAACATTATCAATATTCTATCTGAAACACTTTAGCGCATGATTCACCGCCCCAAAGTACCAGGTGCTTGTTTTGCATGTACTCGTACAGATATCATTCCTAAAGCTTTCTGCCAAACTATTCACCAATGACAGTGTCATACAACAGCAATTGAGTATTGTAAAAAATGCGGAATTATCTCCGTGGTCAGCGCACAACCTGTGCGCTGACACTGCGGAAACCCTCCACAAGCATTTGAATAAGAGAACCCTCTGCACTGCCACAGATGCCAGATAGAAATTGTACGAGGTGAAGCAATACAGGGCAAGATAGCCCCTTGAGAGAGAGTGAGCACAGAGACAGAATGTATGTATGTCCACCTATCTAGTCGCCACCTGGCGACGGTGAACACACAACAGCGAAGACCAAGTGGGAAAGCAATCGCAAGAATGTCGATTGTTAATAGAGACACAAGACTGAGTAAAGACAGAGCATAGGAAGAAGACAGACAGAGCCAATAACAAACTGTAATCCAACACGAAGGAGCAGACAGGACTAGCTACACGCGGTCACCACACGTTAAGCGCAATAGCGACAAAGCGCGTGCAAGGCACGTTCACCGCACGTTAAGCGCAACAGCGACAAAGCGTACCAACCCTGACTAACCACTGAAACACAAAAAACGAAAACAAACAGAGAACGCGAACGCTTTCTAATCAGTTGCCTCACCCAGACAACAGCAAGCGTTCGTTCCAGACAAGACAGACAGAAGGCGTAACCAGTAGCAACCGCAGCTAAGGTTAAACTCCAAGGTTCAAACAAGAGAGATCCACCGCCTCTAACGCTAGGGCGAATGCGATCTAGGAACAGGACAGAATGATTCACTGTCAGCCACCGCTGGTGACAGTACCATCGCAGGGACCAGACAAGACAGACTGAGTAACCAGTAGCAACCACAGCTCTGGCTTACACTCCAAGACAGAGTACAGAAGGAACCACCGCCTCTACCGCTATGGCGGATGCGATCCAAACAGACAGACAGATGAAGCAACCATTAGCAACCGCTGCTCTGGCTTACACTCCAAGACAGAATACAGAGAGATCCACCGCCTCTAACGCTAGAGCGAATGCGATCCAAACAGACAGAGCGATTCACTGTCAGCCACCGCTGGCAACAGAACAATCACAACAGATAAGACAGAACTAGGCAATACAGATAATAAACAACCTGACTGCGCTAGAAGGAATGCTAGTGCACTCCCAAGGATAACTACTCTAAGACAATATTTAGCAAACAATTAGCAGAGGGGCTGTAACTCAAGGTAAGTCCAGCAGAACCAAACCTTTATGACCAGCAGGGAATTCTGGGAGTAAATGGTATTTATACTGCAAGCCTTCAAGAGAGGCAGAGCTATCAATAGCCAGATAATTGAATGCAAATCCCTCACCAGAACAGCAACTCTGAAACTTGCAGAGTGAAGACAGGTCTCCTTTCCAGGGACCTGCAGCATACAAACCTGAAAAATGGTCAAAAAGCTGCCTGCCTGTGCAGACAGCAGAGCAGATCATTACAAGTATATGTACATAGTCATTGCAGCACAGAAATTGCATCCATATTAATTGTTTCAGCAAGTACAAGAGATAATACAGGGTATATAGGCTAGAAAGTACATATATAATTTTTTACCCCGAGCTCCTCTTTGATGAAAAGAAACTACTAGAAAGTGGTAACCTGTTTTTAATTAACCCATTATAAAGAATTAATTAGGGATGAACTAGCTGGGTAAGGAAGGCGAGAATAGGGTAATTATAGGTTATTATGGGTTAATTAGAAGTTAATTATATAGAATGATATAGTTACTGTAGTTTTTAAACAGTCACTTTGTTCTGCAGCTCCAACCTCCTCAGTAGACTGAAGGTTTCATCATATGGTCACAGTATAGAAAGATATACATACATCGATCAGTCAAAACACTAAAGCATCTTCTCTAATATTTTGTAGATCCCTGTAGTATTGCTGCTCTGACCCTTCAAGACATGGACTCTATAAAGCCTCTTAAAGTGGACTCAAATTAAAAATACAAGATTTCAGAAATAAAATCTATTTTTTAAATTAGAATAATAAATAGCAGCCTTTTTACAGCTGCATGATGACAAATATAAAATATTTTACATTTATTGGAGGAACCGCTCCCTTCCTTTCATATTGCCGGGACAGAATCCGGCAAACTGGTAGAGTAGGTGGTGTCCAGCAAAGGAGGAGTTGCTAATGGCTGCCACTTGTATAACCCTAGTTATGAAAAGAGAAGAGTGAAAAGCATGCACTGAAATGCTAGTAGGCTTAAAGGAGCGTTTATTTATCTTTGTATGTGTCAGAATGGTGCAACTAAATATTTTGAATTAAACAAAATGTTTGGTTTGGGTCCGCTTTAAGGAGTCCGGTGGTATCTGGCACCAAGACACTGGCTACAGATTTTTTTTTTTAAACTTGTGACATCATGGTGTGGCCTCCTTGGATTAGACTATTTCTCTCAGAACACACCAGACACCACAGATAAACAATGCACAAGAACCTGGCTAATGGCTATCCACATGATCAAAATTAAAACTTGATCAGGTAAGGCCATTTATTTCCATTACTCTGTTGTCAAGTTCTGACAAACAAGGACTGGTCTGTGGTTATAGTGGACTGTTTGTTCTGACCACTTTCCATCATGGCCTATATAACATTTTTCAGCACTTTGTACACAGTAGTACATCGAGATATTTGAACAGACAGGGAGGCCGTTGCTTCTCAGGTGCATTAATGAGCCTTGATAGTCCATAACTTTGCCTCTGGATTACTGATGATCTTTTCTTGGACCCTTTTTGGTGAGTACCAACCACTGCATGCTGGGAACAAGCCACAAAATAGGCTGTTGATTCTCTGATCTAGTTGCCTAGCTATGAATATTTGGCCCTTCTTAAAACTGCTCAAATCCTTTAGCTTGCCTGTTTCCTGCTTCCACCACACCTCACCTTCATGAGTAGACTGTTTTCCCTTATTGTCTTATCTATCCCACCTTTAGCAGGGCCGTAACAATAGACCCTGCAAGGGATGCAACCATAGGGGGGGGGCACAGAAGCTGCATGGGGCCCCATGGGGGGAGAAGTTTATTTTCCCTATCCTGAGACATTGACAACTAAGGGCATGGAGAGAAAAAACTTTCTGCTCTCTGCACAATTGTTCTAATGACTGCATCTGCTCAGCCACTGATAAGGAATCATACACATTTTGCAGACAAAGTTTTGTAGGCAGTCCATATTCAATTTTCAGCAGGGTCTTGTGTACAGCGCTGCTCTCCCCCAGCAATTCTACCCCTCCCCAAGTGCTGTGTACTTTAGGGACGCTGGAGGAGTCTAGGCACGGAGAGAAAAAGCTTTCTATTCTCTGCACAAATGGGGGCCCCATCCAAAGTTTCACAGGGGGGCACAGTGATTTCTAGTTACACCCCTGACCTTAAGACATTGTAATGGGATGGTATTACTTCCCTTGTCAGTGGTTGTAATGGTGATTGGTTTATATACAGTATTTAAAATGCAAATGTATAGTACATACCTTCATATTCAACATGTTTTGTTATGTCTGCAATAAATTGGAAGCAGGAGCTGAAAACTGAAATTAAACAATGTGGATTTTTATTATGTTTAGACTCGTACACAATTTCAAATCGATAGAGGATTCAAATTCAGCACCTTTTTATGAACCTCTTATACAATATATTTTTTTCAAATAATGGACCACTGTTGCGAATAATTGTAAAATTTAAAAAAACATCTAAACACTTACAAATAAAAAAAAATGTTTCAATCTAGAGTAAAATGAACCATAAATTATGTTTCTCCTATGTCGCTATCACTTACTGTAGGTAGTAGAAATCTGAAAGAACTGAAAAGTTTTGGACTAGTCCATCTCCTGGGGGGGGGGGGGGGTGTTAGCATTTTGATTATTAAAAAAAAAAAACCTGATGAGTTGCTTAGCGACAAAGCGCTTAGGGTGGAGCTATGGAGTGGCGTGGTAGCGTTTGACGTTGGCTGGACACAGCTACATCAGATACACGCTGACACTCCTTTGAACCACAGCCGCCTTTGAACCACAGCCGCCAGCTTGTGCGGATATGCGTCCATGTTACAACTAGCTGGTATCCCCACTGATGCACCCTAGCGGAGCAAGTGTTAGCTGCCACACATACCATACCCATTCAGGGTGGCTGTACAATATTTTTTATGCCGCATTTTATGTAGTGCACCCTATAAAGGAACTGCACATTGTTTGACTAATGCTGTATAGAGCTGAGCTTTTAATAATAAATAGTTTACGCAATTAAAGTATCCTATTTTTCAGGCTATAATACTACAATTTAGGACTGTCCTGTCCTCCACCCTCCTGTCCCTTCCAGTGTCTGCTGTCCCCCTGTCCTCCGCCCCCTCTAAACCCCTCAGACCACCAATCACAGCGCCCACTGCTCCCTGCTTGCTTTATAATAGGAGCTGACGGTCTCAAAGGAGGGACCGCAGCCAATCACTGCACTTCCTGCTACTTTCATAGCCTGAAGATTGTCACCAGTAAACAGCAACTTTCAAACAGCAAAGTAAACAGCAAGTTTCAAAGGAAAAATATATACATTTAAAAACCCGCCGACTTTAACGGTTAATAGCAAAGCCTGCTTAAAATTTAGAAACACCAAATTCACAGGGTATATTAAGGGGATCAGTGGGAATAAGAGGAAAATTTTTTTTTTCAAAATGACCTTATAGTTTTTGAGAAAATCGATTTTTAAGTTTCAAGGGCAAAAATGTCTTTTAAATGCGGAAAATGTCAGTTTTTTTTGCACAGGTAACAATAGTGTTTTATTTTCATAGATTCCTCCAAGTGGGAAGAGTTTTACTTACTTCGTTCTGAGTGTGGGAAATATTGAAAAAAAAACGACGTGGGGTCCCCCCTCCCAGACCTCTTTAACCCCTTGTCCCCCATGCAGACTGGGATAGCCAGAATGCGGAGCACCGGCCGCATGGGGCTCCGCACCCTGACTATACCAGCCCGCATGGTCCATGGATTGGGGGGTCTCGGAAGGGGAGGGGCAGCCAAGCTTTCCCCCCCCCCTCCGAGCCCTTGTCCAATCCAAGGACAAGGGGCTCTTCTCCACCTCCGATGGGCGGTGGAGGTGGAGGCCGCGATTTCCTGGGGGCGGGGTTCATGGTGGCATCTGGGAGTCCTCTTTAAAAAGGGGTCCCCCAGATGCCCCCCCCCCCCCCTCCCAGGAGAAATGAGTATAGAGGTACTTGTACCCCTTACCCATTTCCTTTAAGAGTTAAAAGTAAATAAACACACAAACACAAAGAAAAAGTATTTTAATTAAACAAAAAACATAACCACGAAAAAAGTCCTTTAATATTCTTAATTAACCATTAATACTTACCTGTCCCTTTAAAAGCCAGTTCCCACGCAATATCCTCGGAAATATACTAATCAGTTACAATGTAACAAAGTTATTACAATGTAACAACTTTGTTACTTTGTAACACCACCGCACCCGACGTCACTCGCCGCTCACCCGCCGGCCGCCGCATACACGCTAAGTCCCCGCCGGCTCCCGCCGTCCACTCCGCCCACACCTGTCACCCATATACATGCTGGCACCCATGGGTGCCAGCATGTATATGGGTGACATGTGGGAGAGGCGGGGAGGGCAGCGGAGCCGGCGGGGACTTAGCGTCCCTTCACCCGACAGAGCTCTGAGCTATAGCTCAGAGCTCTCGAAAGCATCTTTGTATTTGGGCTCCAAGAAGCCCCTTGAAGGAACCCCATTGGTCTGCTAAGGACCAATGGGGCTCCTTGGAGCCCAAATACAGAGATGCTTTCGAGAGCTCTGAGCTATAGCTCAGAGCTCTGTCGGGTGAAGGGACGCTAAGTCCCCGCCGGCTCCGCTGCCCTCCCCGCCTCTCCCACATGTCACCTATATACATGCTGGCACCCATGGGTGCCAGCATGTATATGGGTGACAGGTGTGGGCGGAGTGGACGGCGGGAGCCGGCGGGGACTTAGCGTGTATGCGGCGGCCGGCGGGTGAGCGGCGAGTGACGTCGGGTGCGGTGGTGTTACAAAGTAACAAAGTTGTTACATTCTAATAACTTTGTTACATTGTAACTGATTAGTATATTTCCGAGGATATTGCATGGGAACTGGCTTTTAAAGGGACAGGTAGGTATTAATGGTTAATTAAGAATATTAAAGGACTTTTTTGTGGTTATGTTTTTTGTTCAATTAAAATACTTTTTCTATGTGTTTGTGTGTTTATTTACTTTTAACTCTTAAAGGAAATGGGTAAGGGGTACAAGTACCTCTATACTCATTTCTCCTGGGAGCGGGGGTGGGCATCTGGGAGACCCCTTTTTAAAGGGGACTCCCAGATGCCACCATGAACCCCGCCCCCAGGAAATCGCGGCCTCCACCTCCACCGCCCATCGGAGGTGGAGAAGAGCCCCTTGTCCTTGGATTGGACAAGGGCTCGGAGGGGGAGGGGAAAGCTTGGCTGCCCCTCCCCTTCCGAGACCCCCCAATCCATGGACCATGCGGGCTGGTATAGTCAGGGTGCGGAGCCCCACGCGGCCGGTGCTCCGCATTCTGGCTATCCCAGTCTGCATGGGGGACAAGGGGTTAAAGAGGTCTGGGAGGGGGGACCCCACGTCGTTTTTTTTTCAATATTTCCCACACTCAGAACGAAGTAAGTAAAACTCTTCCCACTTGGGGGAATCTATGAAAATAAAACACTATTGTTACCTGTGCAAAAAAAACTGACATTTTCCGCATTTAAAAGACATCTTTGCCCTTGAAACTTAAAAATCGATTTTCTCAAAAACTATAAGGTATTTTTGAAAAAAAAATTTTCCTCTTATTCCCACTGATCCCCTTAATATACCCTGTGAATTTGGTGTTTCTAAATTTTAAGCAGGCTTTGCTATTAACCGTTAAAGTCGGCGGGTTTTTAAATGTATATATTTTTCCTTTGAAACTTTAACATCGATTTTCTCAAAAACTATAAGGTCTTTTTGAAAAAAATTTTTTCCTCTTATTCCTTCTGATCTCCTTAATATATTCTCCAAATTTGAGTCTCTTAGCACTTAAGGGGGCTTTGCTATTAACCCTTAAAGTCGGCGGCTACCTAACATTGATCCATGCGTCAACTTTTCCGCTTGGCAGCATGACCTTACGCATTAATTGCTAGTAGGAATTTACGCGTAAGCCTATAACGTAACAACCTGAATTACGGTATTCTTACGCGTAATTGCGTAAGGGCAATGCGTAATTACAGACATGTACCGAAATTGATTGTCTATGCCGTAAGCGTAATTTCGTAATGCGTAATAGCGTAAAATTACGCGTAATGATCCGTAAGCGTAGCTTTTTCCATTACGACCAGCACTGGGACAGATACAGATCTGAGAATTGCTGATGATACCAGAGAGTTTAAGCAAGTACATGTCAAACAAGAAAAAGGCAAAGCTGGTCTATTGCTTAACATCAAGAAAACTAAAGTCATGTCCTCTGCTCCAATGAACAATCTGCAAATAGATAAAGAAAAAGTATACATTTTTACAAATTACAAGTTTCCAAAGTGTAGTTTATCGTACCCTGAAAGCTGGCATCGCATTTTATTCAAACTGCTTTTTTATTATATATGAACATCTTTTGATGCGCTTTTCTGAACTGTGTGTGTGTGTGTCTGAAGCACAGAGAGCTCCTTTTCACTTGTTAGACTGTGTTTACACACATTGTAACAACATTGGAATGTAAAAAAAATACTGTTATCTACAGTTTGGATGCGGATTGAAGCTGAATAGCAGGACAAAGTGCTTTTGTTTAACCATTTCAGTGATGTTCTGCTAAAAAAAAATTCTGGGATAGTAGCTTTCAAGCTGTGAGGAATCTTTTAGAGCAAAGTAGAAATGCTGGCTTTCAGACCACTTTAAGAGACATTTGTTACTTGGGAGGTAAGCTATGGCAAATGTGGACATGATACTAAAATACAGAGTTGTCACCTTACCAACAAAGATCAGAATAGTTAAAACTGTGGTCCTCCCAGTAATAACATATGGCTGTGAAAGTTGGACTATAAAGAAGGCCATGCTTAGACAACTGATGCTTTTGAATTGTGGGTTTGGAGAAAGCTACTGAGAGTTCCCTGGGCTGCCAGATCTTACTAGTCAATACTTAAAAAACTTAAGTCCAGTGTGTTCACTAGAACGCTTGATACTACTATTCAAACTTGAATACTTTGGATATATAGGGCCTGATCAAATTTACTTTTTCTCCTAGGTGATATTTCACACCTTATCAACAAAATGCTTTTTAAGCCACCAGCAAGGAAGAAAATTATCAGAATCATTTTCATGGTACTTTTTCAATTGCAGAGTGCTGAAAAGTCATTTTAAACAGAAAATGAAACTTATCTCCTAGGAGAAAACTTAGGAGAAAAAGTGTATTGAATCGGGCCCTAATGACAAGGCTATATTCTTTGGAGAACTCCTTGAGGGGAAAAGAAGAAGATTGACGGCAGAGATTAAGATGGATAGACAGTACTTGTGAAGCTATGAACATGCCTATGCAACAGCAAAAAGAAGCCATTATTGACAGACAAATCTAGCGTGCAGAAGTACACATAGTACATATGGTCACGAAGAGTCGGAGTTGATTAAACAAATTAGAAGGAGGAATGTTCCCTAGCTGGAAAGAACCTTAGTATGTCAAGTCCAGTCTGAAATTATCTAAAAGAGATTTTTCAGTTACTGACCTTTCCCCTCATTCACATATCTTCGAGATCGCATTCTCATCAGTAAATTGTTAGCGTTTTCTTCATGGGCGTTTAATGGCTGTTTTGTCTGTATAAAAAGAAGATCTGGATGACCGCAGATGGTAAACGTTAAGTCAGCTATTTGGATACATATTGAGAGTGTTTGAATGTAGAACAACGTATTACGCGTCTTACTTCATAATAGTATGCAAATATTATGTGGAGTTTATGATTCATTGTTTACACTCTACAAAGCTGTACTGTTACCATGTCTTGTCTTCCTTTTATTATACACAAAGCACTCCTTTGTCTGTCCAACTAGTGTTTGCAGGATTATGGGGCTTACATAAATCAACCTACTGTTTCCTGGTGAATTTGCATCTTTTGTTATTAATATTAGATATTTCTGATGACTCACAAAATGACCACATATTCTTTTTCATAATAGTATAGCTACATTTTAACACTGTACTATCTCTAAATCAAGTCACAGTACTACAAGATTGGTTTTATTTTTTGCCAGATTAAAGGCAGTCAGTTTATTCCTACCCTATCAAAGAGGAACTCCTGTGAAAATAATGTAATAAAAAAGTGATTAATTTTTACAATAATGATGTATAAATGATTTAGTCATGGTTTGCTCATTGTAAAATCTTTCCTCTCCCTGATTTACATTCAGACATTTATCACATGGTGACATTTTTACTGCTGGCAGGTGATGCCACTGGAAGGAGATGCTGCTTGCTTTTTTGGCAGTTGGAAACAGCTGTTATTTCCCATAATGCAACAAGGCTCCCACAGTGTGATGTCAGGACCTCAGAGCTGTGAGGCACTGACATCCAGAGCTGGGACAGGGTCCTCCAGTACCCAAGGCTGAGACACCAAAGTGCGCTCCTCCATCCCTCCCACCCCAGCCATCACACACTGATTGCTATTAGACTAAGAGGTGCCCCGGAGCCCCCAACACCTTAATCTCTAGTTATCTGGCTTGCAGTCACTGCCATGTATCCCTCTTTCTTATTTATTTCTGCTTCAAACACAATTAGGAATGGAAGCTAAATGAATTGTGCGCCCCCTCCTACACTGCGCCCTGAGGCTGGAGCCTCTCCAGCCTATGCCTCGGCCCTGCTGATATCACACTGAGGGAGGGGTTTCAACCACAAAATCAGCCATACAGAGCCCCCTGATGATCCATTTGAGAAAAGGAATAGATTTCTCATTGGAAAGGGGGTATCAGCTACTGATTAGGATGAAGTTGAATTCTTGGTTAAGGTTTCTCTTTAAGTCACTGAAGCCCTTGACTTATTCATGTTTTGGGGACACAGTGTCTAATTATATTTGGGGACACACTGCCTAAGTATGTTTTGTGGGACTGCCTCTGTTTTGGGGGCACACTGTCAGAGGCCTGGAACCCACTAGAAAGCGCAAATCGCTATCACAATCAATAGCAAATTGTGATAACGTTTTGCAAGCGATTTTGGGAGCAATTTCCCTGCTCCTATACAATTCATTAGAATGAAAACGCTCCCAAAATGCTGAATTGTTCAGCAACTGTGATTTCTTTAAAGCATACCCGAGGCGACATGTGACATGATGAGATAGACATGGGTATGTACAGTGCCTAGCACATAAATAACTATGCTGTGTTCCTTCTTTTCTTTCTCTGCCTGAAAGAGTTAAATATCAGGTATGTAAGTGGCTGACTCAGTCCTGACTCAGACAGGAAACGACTACAGTGGGACCCTCACTGATAAAAAATGCAAACTATAAAACACTTTCCTAGCAGAAAATGGCTTCTGAAAGCAGGAAAGAGATACAAAGGATTTAGCTCTGGCATACTTCAATGAATGTGTCATTGAGCAAAAATTATAAAAAAAAGTAATAACTTAAAAAGTAGATTTATTTAAATATAAAATAATACTGTAGAATATCTTAGAAAGTCACTTTTAGGAGAAGGAAGATGGATACAATCGTTTATTTCATTCGTTTATTTTCGGCTCAGGTGTCCTTTAATGGCAATTGCTCTAGTGGAATCAGTCCCATCCATTTACATTGGCAGAGCATTTAGGGAAATCGCTAGCGATTGAAAGCGCTCTCTAAGGGCCTGTTTCCACTAGCGCGAATCCGCATGCGGATTCGCATAGGCAATACAAGTGGATGGGAGTGTTTCCACTTGTCAGTTTTCATTTGCGTTTTTCTGTGCAGGATTTTTCTGCACGGTTGACCCTGCAGAATTCGCCTGCGTGTGGAATGCAGGCGAATCGCAGACAATGTATTTAATAGGGAAATCGCATGCGTTTTTTCCCGCGATTTCGCGTGCGATTTCACATTGAAAGTAATGTAAATTGACACAGGCAGTGACATGGTTAAAATCGCATATACCCTGCCTATGCGAAATCACGGCAAAATCCGTATGCGGAATCGTTCCAGGCCTAATTATGTTTGGGGAGTAAACTGCACAATGTTATGTATGGTATACTGCCTAATAGTGTTTTGTGGGACACACTGCCTAGTTATGTCTTGAGACACACACCTCCTTACCAAGTTTTTTGGGGGCACTGCTTATTAGGTTTCGGACGCCCACTGCCCATCATGTTTTGGGGCATTCTGCCTTATTATATTTTAGTGGACACACTATGTAAATGTGTTTGTGGGGGCACATTGCCTAATTGTGATTTGGTGGGCAGGCTGCCTACGGTAATTATGGTGTGTGTGTTTATGAGGCTTTATTATGTTTTTTGCTAGCTAAATATTTATGACCATGAAATACTACATTAATGTGCTTGATACTTAGAGAAAACGTAGGTAAGCACTGCTGCAAAAGGTTTGTATCGAGTCTGTGAGAGATACATCAATGATTAGATATTTTATCATTACTGACCAAAAATCTATCAGTTCATCATATCAACAATACATATTTTGTGATCAGACAACAGAAAACATGATACTGTGTGCAATCTTTACTTCTCAGCCCTCTTTATATACCGATGCATATATTTGCTTGGCCTGTAGTTTGCCTGTTTTTAGTGATATAAAAGAGACTATGATTATGGCTATCATTCATAAAGCGTTCCCGCATGTGGAAATACTAAAAACAGCCGACTTTACCGAGCACTGAGCAAAATTTGTATTCACAAAGGCTGTTTCCGCATGAGAAGCTGACTTTCCCGAGCAGAGCAATAAATTACCGCATTGTGCAGTGATTCTATGCGGAAATGTAACAGCATGTAAATTCATAAAAATTAACGCAAGCGGTATGCGGACGGGGATTACTGCTCCCCTGGATGTAGCGATAAGCATGCGGAGTACATGTAAGTGAATGGGACAGACCTCCCAAGCAGCAGCAGAGAGAACACTACATGGAAGGACTCCGCCAGCTTCTCCTGTTAGCTCCTGCTAGCCTACAGCGGGATATCTCCACACTCCTATGGCAACTAGAAACATTTTTATGAATGACCACCCAGAAGGCTGAAATACCGACAGCGGTACGGATTTACCTTACCGACAGCACTTTTATGAATGGAGGCCAATGTGTTAGCGGTTAGTATGGTCTATTTACTGAACTAGTCTCCTGAATAAGGTTATTACAGATTGTATCTGCTACACATCAAGTCCTTTGAAACTTGAATGAAATAGGATAGGCATACTGTATGTCTTCAGAATGCATTAGACAAAACAGTACTATGTAACTATATGTAACTATATGTAGCTGCTTAATCTTCATAGATGTATTTAGGCAGTACCTTTTATCCAAACACATTTTATTTATGCTGTATGCTGTTGTTTAAAGGACAACTGGACTGGTAGGCATATAGAGGTTGGCATCTGCATTCCCTTTTTTTAAATAAAAATTGTCACAGGCATGGTTATTGATTGGAATAATTAACTGCCTCTAACAAAGATGTATCCCCCCCCCCCCATTGCTTGCACCATATGTGCCTCTTAAAGAACTAGGGGTGCTGCTCTACAGTATTCCTGGTGTTGCACATCCAGTTTTTCTCTCCCAACTCCAGAGACTGAACGAGCTGGCTGGGGCCTTGCTTTATCTTTTCTCTTTAGCATCACATGACATGGGGGTCAGGGAGTGAATCAGGTCAGAAGCAGAAAGCTTAAATGTCTGGTCAGTGTGGAGACAGGTAAGCTATATTAGTTCTGCCAGTTTTGCATGCAGGGAGTGCTTGTTAGCAGAGCCGGATTAAGGCTAAATGGGGCCCTAAGCAAAGTAACTGATTTGGGCCCCCCCATCATCTCGTAATAGAATCAGAAAATGCAGCTGCACAGCAACATGCCGCACACACCGGGGCAGCCGAGCTACTGGTTGCTATGGGCAACAGCCCGCTTTCCTCTGTGGGTGCACAGCACAATGCAGGGAATAGCAGTGGCAAAATGCAGAGTGAGAGATGAATGGCTGGGACATTTGCACTCAGTGGCTGGGACACTCCTGTGAAGAGGGCGCCAGATATCACAGCAGCAGCACTTTTCCCCTGCATCTCCAGCCTGGCAATAGCAGAAAGCTCTGGACACCGCCAAACCGGAAGCCGTTCCCCAGACAGAATTACATAACCACTTCCACCACCGAACAACCGAATTCCTCCCAAACTAGACAGCCACCATGCAGCCTCTATCACAATGAATACGATAGTCCAGCTGAGAAGGCAGCCGCAGCGGGGGAGAATGACAGCACCAGATGACTCACATTCACCTATTGCGATACAAGCAATAGAGGTCCTGTCATCCGGAGCCCATCTGTCTCCTCTAGAGTGCTGCCGCTCTGTTACTACTACTATTACTACTTCCTACTTCCTGTCTGATCTGAGAATCAGGAAGTTCAGAGAGAGCGGCTGCACTGTAGAAGAGACAGATGGGTTTCAGATGACGGGATCTCTATCGCTTGGATCATGGATAGGTGAGTGAGTGTTTGCCATCTGCTGCTATCATTTTTGCTGCAGCTGTGGTTCTCTGTGGGAAGGGAGGGAGGAGTGAGCAGCGGCAGAGCGCACAGTAGCAGGAGGGGGACCTAGGAGGAGAGCCTGGCTCTGAAGACAATCAGCAGCGCACGGCATCATTTGACAAGACAAGACAAGACAAGTAACATTTATATCACGCTTTTCTCCTGGCGGACTCAAAGCGCCAGAGCTGCAGCCACTAGGACGCGCCTTATATGCAGTAGCAGTGTTAGAGAGACTTGCCTAAGGTCTTCTACTGAATAGGTGCTGGCTTACTGAACAGGCAGAGACGAGATTCGAACCCTGGTCTCCTGTGTCAGAGGCAGAGCCCTTAAAGGCACTCTGAGCAGTGCCTGTGGGTATGCCTTTAAGCATACCCACAACTAATTAATTACATCCTCACACCTACCAGCATGATGTTTGTAATTATATCCCCCTGGGTTCCTTATATTTCATTGCATTGTGCTGAATCGAGCTGCCAACTTTGGAGAAAAGTCGTCTTGTGTAATACAATGTAACTATGGAAAGATGCATATCATTTTGAAGCTCTCTTTCTCCTCTTTCCAATGATAGATAAACTGCCACCCTACGCCTTTTAGTTTTCGCAATTTTCGTGTTCGAAATTGCTGCGGCCGCAATTTCGATTGCAAAAATAGCGAAAACTAAAAGGCATAGGGCGGCGATTTATATATCATTGGAAAGAGAGCTTTAAAATGATATGCATCTTTCCATAGTTACTGCACTGCTCAGAGTCCCTTTAACCATTATACCATCCAGCCACCGCTGACAGGATGGCGAGGGCTGGTTTATGTGCTGATGGGGCCCCTTTGACTCTGAATGGGGCCCCAAGCGACTGCTTTTGTTGCCTGGTCGGTAATCCGGCCCTGCTTGTTAGTGTGAGCACTACAGCAAGAGGACTGTCAGTTACTGGGGGTCTTTTCTTTTAATGGGGCTCCCATCTATCACAGGGGTCTCTCACGTAGGCACAATTACTGGGGTGCTGTTTGTCTCTAAGGGTCAGTCTATAACTGAAGGTCTGTTTTGAGGAGCAGTGTTTGTGGTGAATGTTCTGTCATAAGGGGCTTTCATGTGTACTATTACTTAGGTCTATTACACAATCTGTTTTTCTACTGCATCCATGCTGCCCAATTATGTTATTAGGTAAAAAGCCTGTATAATTTGTATATTATGCTGTCCAGTGTTTACTTGGGGGACATTCTGCTGCCTGGTTAATATTTTGGGGCTCCAAGCTGCCTGTTATTTGGAAGATGTGTATATGGTGACCTATTACCTTACTTCATTCCTACAGGCAATGCTTCACTTCTACTTGGACAGAACCAATTCAAGTTGAGACTACACCTTAAAATGTTTGAGGGGTGTACCAGCACCCACCCCCTTCCCCAGCCCTCTGGGTGCAGTTTTAGAGTTTGTCACAGGCAGTTTAGCCTAGATATGCCCCTGATTCACGATGAGTATACACATAAAGTGATTTAACTCATGCCTGACTCCTCTGGCCTCAGGCTTGTTGCTGCTGTGATTGAAAGGACAACTGTAGCAAGAGGGATATGGAGGCTGCCATATTTAATTCCTTTTAAGCAATACCCGTTGCCTGGCTATCCTGGTGACCCTCTGCCTCTAATACTTTTAGCCATAGACCCTGAACAAGCATGCAGCAGATCGGGTGTTTCTGACATTGTCAGATCTGAGAAGATTAGATGCATGCTTGTTTCTTGTGTGATTCAGACATTGCTGCAGCCAAATGCATAAGCAGGGCTGCCAGGCAACTAGTATTGCTTAAAAGGAAATAAATATGGCAGCCTCCATAGAACTTTTGCTACAGTTGCCCTTTAAAAAAGCAACATCAATGCCAAAAGATTAGCTGGCAGCCAGGCAACTATTACAATTATTATTTTTTTAAATAACATACATAGTAGCCTCCATGTTCCTATCTAGAAGTGGCTGGATAGAGTACTGGTTAAGAGCTCTGCCTCTGACACAGGTGACCTGGGTTTGAATTTCGGCTCTTCCTGTTCAGTAAGCCTACACCTATTCACTGAGGAGACCTTGGGCAAGACTCCCTAACACTGCCTATAGAGCGCATCCTAGTGGCTGAAGCTCTGGCGCTTTGAGTCCGGCAGGAGAAAAGTGCAATATCAATGTTTTGTGGCTACAGTGAAAGATGACAAAACAAGCACAGCAAACCTACCTTCTTTGCCTCTCCCCATGAGGAATACTTGCTTGCACCATTACTGTTTTTATCCATCACCAGGCTGGAAGTAAGAGGAATATCAGGCTTCCTGTGTGATCTCAGCTCAGCTCGAAGGTTTTCAAGTTCTGTTTTTAATGTTGTAATGTTATAAATAAATACAGCTGTTACGCCTATAAATATAAGGATGAGGAAAGGAAGGCATGCCACAAACATAACGCCTTTTGAGTTGAAGTAATAATAATAAAAATGTATCCTTTTTCTTTCACAAGCATCTGAAAAGTAGTTCCTGGCTGCCATTCCTGAGTTGATTATGCAGTTTCTTTACAGAATGAGGGGGTTATAGCTAGTGCATTTCATCTGTATTCCATAGTGTGCCCGGTATCTGTATATCTATTATCAACCAGCCATCTATTAAGTGTGGCGGTAGGTTCAGAAGTATTTCTCTTAAACTTCTAGCATCTTTACATATATCTGCTTTTTATACCATTGGTTTCCTGAATTCTGTTTCTATCACAATTGTCTCTTTGTAATCTGTGTTATCATGACCTAGCCACCTACTCATTACTTCTTCTTTTTTGGAAGGAAGTCAAATCTGACATAACAACAAGTCTGTGCATGCCATCTAGTGTTTTTTCATCTGTTCAGTCTTGCCAGAGTTTAGTTAATAGAACTCGCTATTTCCCTGCAACCATGTATATTCATGCTATTATTATGTAACTGCAAGGCAAGACAGGCAGTTTTTACATTGGCCACTTCCATAAATCAGACCTCCTGTGACTCCTGTGACTCAAGTACAGGGGCATAACTATGATGAGCCAGGCCCCTCAGCAAAGATTCCCACTACACCCAGTCACAGAATATAGTGCCCTCCAGCCCCCCACATACCCCCTGACCCCTGATCAGGCAGAGCAGCAGGGCTACAAATACAGCGCTAATTGCAGAGCATTACACTTTACCTGTTTTAGGGAAGGCTGGTCTTGCTTACTCGTCTTTAGTTTAGTTGTGTGCCTGACAGCCAATCACCACGCGGCTCACTATGCCTGTCACATGACAGGCAGGGGCAGGAGCTGCATGGTGACTGGCTGCACAGTATGGATCTACACTGTAGAGTGAGGAGGACCTGTCTCACCACCAGAAACAGGTAGTGCATGAAGCTCCGCTGGCAGTGCTCTGCAACACTGCACTGCACAGAAGCAGCCCCCTTGGCAGGGCTGTGCTAGCCTCGACTTACAAGTCAAAGTACAGGACGGAGCGGCGGCGGGAGAACGGAGGCTCGGGCAGGACCGGCGCGGGACAGGACAGCTGCTGGGGGCTTGAAGTGAAACAATGAAACAATGTGTTTATTTTCAATCTACAGTTCCGCTTTAAAGACACAAGAGTTAACTTTAGGTTTGCCTGAGGTAAAATGTTTCCTGAATACTACATGCCTTATCACCATGGTGATAACTCTAACAACGTTGTTAAAGACAGGAGATAAGCTTAGTGAATTGAGGCCATTGTCGCCATACATTGTGATAGGGATATACAGTCCTGGCCAAAAGTTTTGAGCCTGTCAAAAATACTGGAAATTAGAAAGGTTGGTGCTTAAATAGAATCTGTACTCTAAAATTCTTACAATAAAAAGCACACCATTCTATTCATTATGTTCTCCTGGGCCCCTCTTTGCTGTATCTGCCACTCCCTGCTGCAATCCTGGCTTGTAATTGACAGTTTTAGGCAGTGTTTACAAACAAAAAACATGGCTGCTAACCAGCATGTGATAGGCTGAGAGAAGCTCAGTCTGTGACTCATACAGAGCCTGCAGGGGGTGTGGAGGGTGTGTGCATAGCGTCTCCCTATGACAGCAGAGCAGCACATTCCTGCCTGAGCCGACAAAGCTGACAAGGGAAAGAAGATTAGAACAGTTATAGGAACTTATAGGATAGAAGAAATAAGGCTGAAAATTTTGTTACAGAATCTCTTTAAGTTTTTATAATAGCAATTTGCATATACTCCAGAATGTTATGAAGAGTGTTCAGATGAATTGCATAGTCCTTCATTGCCATGAAAATTAACTGCATCCCCCAAAAAAACCTTTCCACTGCATCTCATTGCTGCATTTAAGGACCTGCTGAGATCATTTTAGTAATCATCTTGTTAACTCAGGTGAGAATGTTGACGAGAACAAGGCTGGAGATCAATATGTCAGGCTGATTGGGTTAGAAAGGCAGACTTACACAATACAATACAATACAATACAATACAATAAAATAACATTTCTATAGCGCTTTTGTCCCATAGGACTCAAAGCGCTTGGGCTCTCTCAGATTCAGTAGTTGGTAGTAGGATGAAGTATTCACACAACAAAAGTTATATTTCTGCAAATGCCAAACTGAACAGGTGGGTTTTCAGTCTGGATTTAAACACGTCCAGGGATGGAGCTGTCCTGATCTGTTGAGGTAAGGAGTTCCAAAACGTAGGGGCAGCATGACAGAAGGCTCTGGGACCAAAAGTTTCCAAGTGGACTCTGGGTATGACTAGATTATTAGAACCTGTGGATCTGAAAATGCGGGGATTGCTACGTAGCTGCAACATATCTTTCATGTATCCAGGGCCTAGATTATTCAGGGATTTAAATGTCAGTAGGCCGATCTTGAATAGGACCCTCCATTCTATAGGTAGCCAGTGAAGGGAGTGCAGGACTGGCGTTATGTGGCAGTGACGGGGTTGGTTGGTTAGCAGTCTGGCAGCAGTATTCTGTACCAGCTGTAGGCGGTACAAGACCTTTTTTGGAAGGCCAGTGTAGAGAGCAGAGCATTACAGTAGTCCAGTCGGGATGTGATGAAGGCATGGACTAAGGTTGGCAGATCTTCTGGGGGGATGAGGTGCTTGATTTTTGCAATGTTCTTCAGGTGAAAATAGGATGATTTCACCACAGCAGAGATTTGAGTTCTGAAGTTTAAATCCCCATCAATTAGAACTCCCAGGCTACGCACATGATCAGAGCTGCATAGATCTGTGCCTCCTATTCCCAGTGGTGAAGACTGCAAGTTAAGTTGTTTTGTTATCATGCTCTGCCCTCCAATCAGAAGGACTTCAGTTTTGTCTGCATTTAGTTTCAGCCAGTTGTCATTCATCCATTGCTGTAGTTCACGTAAGCAGGCGTTTATAGTTAGAGTTGGGTCTGTCACACGAGGCTTGAAGGAAAGATATAGTTGGGTGTCGTCTGCATAGCAGTGGTATGTCAGGCCATGTTTTTGGATTAGTTTTCCAAGCGGTAACATGTAAATCGTGAAAAGCAGGGCGGGGAGGATTGAGCCCTGGGGCACCCCATACTTAAGTGATACAGGGGTGGACAGGAAGGGCCCCATAGACTTGACTTGTTGCTGGGTGATGCTTGAAATCATTGATCTTCCATTGTTAACCATGGTGACCAGCAAAGAAACACATGCAGCCATCATTGCGTTGCATAAAAATGGCTTCACAGGCAAGCATATTGTGGCTACTAAGATTGCACCTAAATCAACAATTTATAGGATCATCAAGAACCTCAAGGAAAGAGGTTCAATTCTTGTTAAGAAGGCTTCAGGGCATCCAAAAAAGTCCAGCAAGCGCGGGATCGGAGTGCAACCAGTGCAGAGGTTGCTCAGGAATGGCAGCAGGCAGGTGTGAGCGCATCTGCACGCACAGTGAGGCGAAGACTTTTAGAAGATGGCCAGAAGGGCAGCAAAGAAGCCACTTCTCTCCCCAAAAAACATCAGGGACAGATTGATCTTCTGCAGAAAGTATGGTGAATGGACTGCTGAAGACTGGGGCAAAGTCATATTCTCCGATGAAGCCCCTTTCCGATTGTTTGGGGCATCTGGAAAAAGGCTTGTCTAGAGAAGAAAAGGTGAGCCCTACCATCAGTCCTGTGTCATGCCAACAGTAAAGCATCCTGAGACCATTAATGCGTGGGGTTGCTTCTCATCCAAGGGAGTGGGCTCACTCACAATTTTGCCAAAAAACACAGCCATGAATAAAGAATGGTACCAAAACACCCTCCAAAAGCAACTTCTTCCAACAATCCAACAAAAGTTTGGTGAAGAACAATGCATTTTCCAGCACAATGGAGCACTGTGTCATAAGGCAAAAGTGATAACTAAGTGGCTCGGGGACCAAAACTTTGAAATTTTGGGTCTATGGCCTGGAAACTCCCCAGATCTTAATCCCATTGAGAACTTGTGGTCATTCCTCAAGAGGCGGGTGGACAAACAAAAAAACAGCTAATTCTGAGAAACTCAAAGAAGTGATTATCCGGTTCAGCGCCGCAGTGCCGAAAATCTCATGCATCCGAGCAACATTCACCTCCCATTCATTCGCCTATAACTTTATTGCTACTTATCACAATGAATTGATCTATATCTTGTTTTTTCCGCCACTAATTAGGCTTTCTTTGGGTACTACATTTTGTTAAGAATTATTTTTTTCTAAATCCATTTTAACAGGAAGATTAAGAAAGAAATGAAAAAAATTCATTATTTCTCAGTTTTTGGCCATTATAGTTTGAAATTAATATACGCTACCGTAATTAAAACCCATGTATTTTATTTGCCCATCTGTCCCGTTAATTACACCATTTAAACGATGTCCCTATCACAATTTATGGTGCCGATATTTCATTTAGAAATAAAGGTGCATTTTTTCAATTTGCGTCAATCACTATTTATAAGCTTATAATTTTAAATAATATAATAACATACTCTCTTGACATGTATATTTAAAAAGTTTAGACCCTTGGGTAACTATTTATGTTGTTTTTTTTTTTTAATTGTATTTTTTTTATTTATTTTTTTAATAAAAAATGTATGTGGGTAATTTTTGGTGTGGGAGTGAAACTGCTTATTTTACATGTAAAATAAGCAAATTCTTTAATTAAAAATGTATGTGGGTGTAGTTTACTATTTGGCCACAAGATGGCCAAAGTGAGAAAAGTCCTGGATGCGAACGATCTCGCATCCAGGAACAAAAATTCAGAGGAGTTGTTTCCTGGGGGCAGAAATACCACGCTCTCTGGAGAGAAAGCGTCGGTATTTCTGCGGGGAAGTTAGATCGGTGAATGGGAATTATATTCCCATTCACTGATCGGGGGGCTAGCGGCGGGCAGCGGGTGCGCGCACCACGCATTGAAAGCAGCAGTGCCTTTCTGGACGAGAAAGCTCGTCCAGAAAGGCCGAACTGGTTAAGAAAGAATGGGTTACTATCAGTCAGGATTTGGCCCAGAAGTTGATCGAGAGCATGCCTAGTCGAATTGCAGAGGTCCTGAAAAAGAAGGGCCAACACTGCAAATACTGACTCTTTGCATAAATGTCATGTAATTGTCAATAAAAGCTTTTGAAACGTATGAAGTGCTTATAATTATATTTCAGTACATCACATAAACAACTGAAACAAAGATCTAAAAGCAGTTTAGCAGCAAACTTTATGAAAACTAATATTTTTGACAGTCTCAAAACTTTTGGCCAGGACTGTAATTTAAACGGTTTAATAATCGGGACAACTGGGCAAACAAAATGTGTCGGTTGTAACCACAGGAGAGCGTTTAATTTTAAAACTATAATGGCCGAAAACTGAGAAATAATGATTTTTTTTGCCATCATTTTCTTATTTTTCCCGTTAAAACGCATTTAGAATAAAAAAATTCTTAGCAAAATGTACTACCCACAGAAAGCCTTATTGGTGGCGAACAAAACAAGGTATAGATCATTTTGTTGTGATAAGTAGTAATAAAAGTTATTAGGGAATAAAAGGGAGGAGCACTAACAGGTGAAAATTGCTCTGGTCCGTTAGGGTAAAAACCACTTGGGGGTGAACTGGTTAAAGAGACATCCCTGATCAAAGCAGGCCATACACACATAGATTTTCCAGTACAATCCCCCACGAATCTGCCATGAATCTACTGAATCAACATTTCTGATCAAATGAATTCCAATCAGTCGGACAGGATGGAATCGTGGGCAAAGCAGGAGAGGTAGCTGATCAATGGGCTAGAGCTTTGCAATGCATTGAACAGTGCACTTTCCAGCTGAAATCTATTGAGAATCTATGTGCTGCGTGTGGGAGGAATCAACCCCTCTATGATAAGATTCTGATCGGGAGATGGATTGATCATTTTGCTGCATCGAGGGAAATTGATGTGTGTATGGGTACAGGTTGAAAGCATGCTCACATATGTGTTTAGCTGCATGTTGTTCTGTATCGCACAGATTGCCTCATGTTATTCCAGTGGATTCCTCTGCATTGCACTAATGCACCAGTTCTAACGTCACATTACAATATAATCACATTGCGTTTGTTATTTCCTTTGAAGGGTACCATAGACATTGGGGACCAGGACCGGAGGGAACATTGCAGAGTAGGTCAGTGATGTTGGCATACCCCTGTGCACAATTTACATTTACTTTCAGAAACAATGCAGAATTATTTCAGCTGAGGAAAAAACAAAATATGTGCATAGATTGAGACATTGCCTACAGAAGTAATAACATGGAAAAAGTACAATAGCATACAATAATTACAAATTACATTATCTCCTGAAAATGTGATTAAAAGAAAAAACTTTTAGATGACTAGGATACTTTTTTCCCTATCCTTATTTTGGACCAAGTAACAGGAATGGATTTCAGGAGTCATCTCTACTGGTTAACCCTCCTGGCGGTTAATTTCTTTTGCCAAAATGGCAAAAATCCTTTTTTTTAAAAAAAAAATTTTTGTGTTTCATGTAAAGCTACCAGAGTGGTAGCTACATGAAACACCACTAGAGGGCGCATGTGTCCCTCTAGTGCGATCGTCGCCGGCATCAATAGCAAACAGGGGAACGCGTATATAACGCGCTCCCGTTTGGCTTCTCCTGTCGCCATGGCGACGATCGGAATGACGTCATGGACGTCAGCCGACGTCCTGACGTCAGACACCTCCGATCCAGCACATAGCGCTGCCCGGAACTCATTGGTCCGGGCAGCGCAGGGCTCTGGCGGGGGGGGGGGGGCCTCTTGCGCCGCTGCGTACGGGCGATCGCCGCGATCAAGCTGTACGCGCGGCTAGCAAAGTGCTAGCTGCGCGTACAGCATTTTAAATGGAGCAAATCGCTCCACCAGGGGCTGAGATATCTTCCTGCGCGGCATAGCCCGAGCTCAGCTCGGGCTTACCGCCAGGAAGGTTAATGCTTGTCTAAAAACAGTTCTCTGTAATCCCCATGACCTGTGAGCAACGCCAATGTAATCATGTGCAGAATTATAACAATAATATACACAGGTTGCAATGGATTTTATCACAAATAACTCCACTTGAATGTGTGCGAGTTGATGCAAATGCACAACAGCAAATTCCCTCACCTTTTAAAAATCTCATGATGATCTAGCACAGGTACGTAGTCCAATCTTTTACCATCTAAATGCAGCAACTGCAGTGAATAATGTTTGCATTACCAAAATATTCTCATAACAGTATTCATTAAATTGGAGGAAAAAAGAGCATCAAAGGTATGCTGAAGCCCTGTAAAGGTCTTGAACAGTGGTCATTTTGGATAGTGTCGGGGAGGGTAAGAGACTGCAAGCCTGATTTGCTATGTTCCTCCAGGCCCATTGGAAATCATAACTGATCCCTTAAAGGTCAACCAAGGTGACATGTGACATGATGAGATAGACATGTCTGTACAGTGTCAAACACACAAATGCCTATGCTGTTTTCCTTTTTTTTCTTTCTCTGCCTGAAAGAGTTACATATCAGATATGCAAGTGACAATTTCTGTCAGGGTCAGGACTGGGTCGGACTATAGCATAACCCTCACTGATAAGTAATTACAGCCATAAAACACTTTCCTGTCAGTAAATGGCTTATGAGAGCAGGAAAGAGATAAAAAGGGCCAATCTTTCATAGATTTTAGCTCTGGCATACTGCAATGAAGGTGTCATTGAGCAGAGACAATGAAACAGTAAAAACTAGATTGAAATATAAAATAAAACCGTGCAATATCTAAAAAAGTCATTTTTAGGAGAAGGAGGATACATACAATTGTTTATCTCATCACTTTATTTTCACCTCGGATGTCCTTTAACCTCCCTGGCGTTCAATTTCCCCAGGATTTCTGTGCAAAAAGTGATCAAATTAATTTCAAATAATTTTCAAGCATTTTTTTTTAATATGGAATTCAATATAGGTTTTTGTATTGAATTCAATAAATAAAAAAAGGGGGTTTTCCGCGAGATGTTGATGACGCAGTGTGACCCTGGTGTCTTCAACACCGATCGCCGGGGGAACATGTCAACGCAGAGGGAGAAGCAAATCTGCCAAGGGACATGGAAGAAGGCACTGGGGAAGCCATCAGAGGTACATGACGAGGGATCAGCACGCCAATGGTAAGTATGAGACCCCACCAAGTCTCCTCAATGTGCTGATGCAGGGTGCGCATTGGAAGATAAGCTTCCAATCAGGGCAGTTTCCAGGCTAAATTGTTCTCAGGAGAGGATGTAACATTGCACGCCCCACCTGCGTGCTCAAAAACATTTTTTATGATGCAGTACTTAGGCCCCCCCCCCCCAGTATAGGTAGCCAGGTATAGATGTGGCAGTATAGGTAGCTAGGTATAAATGCCGCAGCATAGGTAGCCAGGTATAGATCCTGCAGTATAGGTAGCCAGGTATAGATCCTGCAGTATAGGTAGCCAGGCATAGATGGGTAGTATAGGTAGCCAGGTATAGATCTCGCAGTATAGGCAGCCAGGTAAAGATCCTGCAGTATAGGTAGCCAGGTATAGATCTCGCAGTATAGGTAGCCAGGTATAGATCCCGCAGTATAGGTAGCCAGGTATAGATCCCGCAGTATAGGTAGCCAGGTATAGATCCTGCAGTATAGGTAGCCAGGTATAGATCCTGCAGTATAGGTAGCCAGGTATAGATCACACAGTATAAGTAGTCAGGTATAGATCCCGCAGTATAGGTAGCCAGGTATAGATCCCGCAGTATAGGTAGCCAGGTATAGATCCCGCAGTATAGGTAGCGAGGCATAGATGGGCAGTATAGGTAGCCAGGTATAGATCTCGCAGTATAGGTAGCCAGGTATAGATCCCGCAGTATAGGTAGCCAGGTATAGATCCCGCAGTATAGGTAGCCAGGTATAGATCCCGCAGTATAGGTAGCCAGGTATAGATCCCGCAGTATAGGTAGCCAGGTATAGATCCCGCAGTATAGGTAGCGAGGCATAGATGGGCAGTATAGGTAGCCAGGTATAGATCTCGCAGTATAGGTAGCCAGGTATAGATCCCGCAGTATAGGTAGCCAGGTATAGATCCCGCAGTATAGGTAGCCAGGTATAGATCCCGCAGTATAGGTAGCCAGGTATAGATCCCGCAGTATAGGTAGCCAGGTATAGATCCCGCAGTATAGGTAGCCAGGTATAGATCCCGCAGTATAGGTAGCCAGGCATAGATGGGCAGTATAGGTAGCCAGGTATAAATGGGCAGTATAGGTAGCCAGGTATAGATGGGCAGTATAGGTAGCCAGGTATAGATGGGCAGTATAGGTAGCCAGGCATAGATGGGCAGTATAGGTAGCCAGGCATAGATGGGCAGTATAGGTAGCCAGGCATAGATGGGCAGTATAGGTAGCCAGGCATAGATGGGCAGTATAGGAAGCCAGGTGCTTCCCCCTCCCTCCTCAAAGATTCCAGATGCTTAGGGGAAATAGAATTTACTCACCCTGTCCTCTCTCCAGCGGCAGCCGCACACCCTCCTCCATCGCGTACAGCTCCATTCTGTGCACAGTACCGGGACGCGGTATTGTACACAGATCGGAGCTGTACGCGGTGAAGGACGGTATGTGGCTGCAGCTGGAGAGAGGCCAGGGTGAGTAAATTCTATTTCCCCTAAGCGCAGAGGACCATGGCCGGGGGGGGGGGGGGGGGTTTGGCGGGGGGCTGGGGATTGCGAAAGACGTATAGAGCACAGAGGGATCCACAGTGGGGTATCGGGGGAGGGAGGAGGAGGAGTGATCGCAGCAGGGAGGGTGGAAAGATGGGGATGGCTGGCTTCAGGGAAGCCGTGTAAATGCTATGTCCCGCCGGCTCCACTCACTGGGATTCCCTAGGACGGCTGGATGCTTCATTTGCACACTGTGGGTAGCACAGATTGCTACCCACAGTGTGCCGTCAGGCATTTAACCATCCTAGGGAATCCCGCTGAACAGAAAAAAGTGGAGCCGGTGGGGCAGAGAAACAGCTTTCTCTAGGGCTGATGAGAGAGTTTGGCGACACTGAGCTGCAGCAAGATTAGGACAGGTTAGGGTGGGGAGAGTGGAGAAGAGGGCATGGAGGGGGTCAGCAAGGAAGCTAGGGTTGAGCTTGCATAGGTCTCGCTGCCATCTACCAGGTGGGTGGGGGGGGGTAGTTTGGAGGTGCCTTCCGTGAGGAGGTTGAAGGTGAGAAGGTGATGGTCTGAGGGTGGAAAGGGTGAGATGTCAAGGTCTGCAATGGTGGTGGATTTAGTGAATATAAGGTTGAGAGTGTGACCTGCAGTGTGAGTGGGGGTGTTGGTGTGTTGTAATAGGCCAAGTGAGTTGGCAATGGTGAGTAGCCGGGGGTCACAAGGAGTTCTGGGCTTCATCGATGGGAATATTGAAATCCCCGAGGATGATGATGGTGGGGAGGTCAGAGGAGAGGATGTGAGGGAGCCAGGAGGCAAGGTCATCGAGAAATTGTGGGGTGGAGCCCAGAGGGTGGTATAAGACTGCAACAATGGCAGGGAGGGGGTGGTAGAGGCGGATAGTGTGGGCCTCTAATGATGTGATTTGTAGGGAGATAGGTGGGGTGAGGACACGGAAGGTGCAGGATGGGGAGAGGAGCAGACCCACTCCTCCCCCATTCCTGTTGTCTGGTCTGGGGGTGTGACTGAGGTGAAGCCCACCATAGGAGAGGGCGGCCTCTGCGGCAGAGTCAGAGGGGGTGAGCCATGTCTCAGTGAGTGCGATGATGGTGAGGGATTTTGACAGGAAGAGGTCGTGGACTGCTGTAAGTTTGAGACGGATCTGGCATTCCAGAGACCTCAGGGTAGGATGGATGGAAATAAGGTTGGGGCGAGGATGGGTGTTGAGGTTATTTGTGGACAGAGGGCTGTAAAGTGTGTGAAGCAGGCAAACAGGGGTTGCTTGTCCAGCAGCAGGCTGTGGCCTAGGATTTGTCACGATCTGTTCCTGCTGGTGACATTTGTGAACTTTCGCATGGACTTCCTCTGGTCACCAGCAGATGTCCCCCCCTCACATCAAGAACATTTTTGCAATCCTGCTGAAGTTTCCTCTGCCCACCAGCAGAGGTCTCTGTACTCAAGAACTGTGTATCTGCAGCGTTTGAAGATGTCACATGACCATCCTGCAGAGTATTTAAGTCCAGCTCCAACGGAACACTGTTGCTAGTTCATTGATGTGGCTAGCCCTAGAGCCTGTGTTCTGGTCAATACTTTAATGCTTGTTACTCAGTCCTTGATTTGTGTTATAGAGTTTTGATTCCCGTTCCTGTTTGTATGTTTTCCTAATTCCTGTTTGCTCGACTTCCCTGTGTATGATATTGGCTTTGTCTGACTATTCTTCTGCTTACCGATTGTATTGCTTGATGTCCTGGTATCTGATCTCGGCTTGTTGGCTAACCTATTGCCTGCTGCATATGTCCTGCACTTGAATGTATATTATCCTGTGTATGTATGTGTGTATATATATTAGTTAGCTTGGTTAGACAGGGTCCGGGGTTCACTGTGTGCACACTGTATATACTGTATATTTGGTTTGTGTATGTCTGATTGTAAGACATTTGCCTGCAATCATATTGCTATTTTGTACAGTTGCTTGATTACGCGTGTATGTATGTTTATGTACCAACTACATTCTCACCTGTATATATCCTGCACTTTGTAAATAAACCCTTATTTTACCTTTACCCTGGTCTTCAGTATTTCTACATTAAGTGACATTCTGCATTCAGTGCAAATCTGCATGCACTGCATGTTACAGGATTAGGTGATATATCACCAGCTGCAAGTAAGAGTAGGAGGGAGAGAGTAAGCAAATGTAAATGGGATTTAAATGTTTGTGAGGTTTTTGAGCTGCTGGGGGGAGAGAGAGATTTCAGGAGAGCTAACAGTTCATGAGAAGCTGAGTAAGGTGAGGAAAGCAGAACAGGTGAACTTTATATGGAGTGTTGTACACTGGGAGGATGCATATTGCAATGCAACTTGTAGATGTTTGCAGACAGGCAGAACATAAGAAAAAGTGCAGTAAACATGGTAATGGTCTCTGATTATAACCAGGAAATTCCCAACCACTAAACAGTTTATAGGAGTATGCAGTTAGTGCAAGCAAACCTGTGTAAATAAAGAAGCAGAGTCTACTTTGTTGTGCAACATATGTCCAGCAGTGGCATTTTTAGCAATAGCATTTGAGGCAGTTCTAGATGCAGAGTAGTAGTTTCCAGCAGAGTCCTGTGGCTGTTGAAGCCTGTTTGAATTCCTGGGTGAATTGTTGGTAAATTCTTGGTAAGTTGTAAAGCACTTTGTAATAAATAGCACTTAGGAATGAAATGGCACAAGTAACCAAGACCACGAATGACCTCACTCGAGCATTTAACCTTCCTGGCGGTAACCCCGCACTTTGCTAGCTGCGTCAGCACTTCGATCGCCGCCCCTCCCGCGCTCGATCGCCGCTATCCGCGTCGCAACACAGCCCCCCCCCCCAGACCCCTGCGCTGCCTGGCCTATCAGCACCAGGCAGCGGCAAGGGGTGGATCGGGACTCCCTTAGACGTCACGACGTCCATGACGTCGGTGACGTCATCCCGCCCCGTCGCCATGGCGACGGGGGAAGCCCTCCAGGAAATCCAGTTCTTTGAACGGGATTTCCTGATCGCCTATCACCGGAGGCGATCGGCGGGGCTGGAGGGATGCCGCTGAGCAGCGGCTATCATGTAGCGAGCCCTAGGCTCGCTACATGATTTAAAAAAAATAAAAATCAAAACGGCTGCACTGCCCCCTGGCGGTTTTTAATATCCTGCCAGGAGGGTTAAATAGGTATGATAGCTGCATTGGTTGAAATGAAAGTGATTCTCAATTAGAAATTGGGAAAACAGTTCAGCTGAGGATGGGAGTGGCTACCAAAAACCAGGCCTGCTGCAATAAAATATTGGTGCTCACTGGGTTGGTACATAAGGGTTCACAAATGTTATATGGGGATTTACAAACACTACTGAACTACTTAAATTGATATTAAACAATCTTAATAGCAATGTATACAGCAATCATACCAATTAAACGTGCAGATGATTGCAGTCAGATATTGTAAAGCAGACTTTGCAAGAGGAAGCAGCAATCATACCTAAGTAATGGGAAGGCTCTGGATACCATAGAGATTTCCTGGTCCTCAGTTAAAGTCATTGACAGTCCTCCTCAGTCAGAGTTTGAAACTTCTCACATACCAGAATAGTTCTAAAGTGAAGCACATCCAGACTTATGCATGCGTAAAACAATGCACTCATCTTGGGAACTACTCAGGGACCCAACCAGTGCCCAAGGAGTACCAAAGAGCTAGCAGGTTAAATAACTTCAACCGGGGACAATGTATGAATGATGGGACAGACCAAGACAGCTTCGGATGGGACAGACCAAAGCCTTCCCTCTATTTTGGTATGTATCAAATCTGAAGTTAGTTACTTCACTTCCCTTCCCTTTTGGTTCCCTTTAAAGGGACTCCGAGCTCAAGTAAAAAAAGAAAGTTGTACTCACCCGGGGCTTTTTCCAGCCCAGTGCTGGTCGGGAGGTCCCACGACGGCGTCCTGGCTCCTCTCCTAGTCCCCGCTCTGGAATGGCTGACCGGCCGCAGCCCGGCGACACTCTATTGAGTGTCGGGCTGTTCCTTCCGCGTATGACGCGGCTGACGTCACACGCCGGCCGCCTCGCGTCATCACGGCGGCTGGCGTGAAAGTACTGTGCATGCGCGATTAAAGCGCGCATGCACCGTACTGCCACGCCGGCCGCCGTGATGATGCGAGGCGGCTGGCGTGTGACGTCAGCCGCGTCATACGCGGAAGGAACAGCCCGACACTCAGCAGAGTGTCGCCCGGGCTGTGGCCGGTCAGCCATTCCGGAGCGGGGACTAGGAGAGGGGCCAGGACGCCGTCGTGGGACCTCCCGACCAGCACTGGGCTGGAAAAAGCCCCGGGTGAGTACAACTTTCTTTTTTTACTTGAGCTCAGAGTCCCTTTAACCAGCTGCCGCCCGCGTCACGCCAGTAGGCGTGGCCGCAGCGGCAGCCCCAGGACCGCCTAACGCCGATTGGCGGAAGGTCCTTTCAATTAGAAATGCGGGCGATCGCGCGCACATGCGCGCGCACATCGCCCGGCATCACTTGGGGCTCCCCTGTGTCATCAGCCCGCCGGCCAATTAGCAGCGCCGGCGGGCTGCGATCTTTCAAACGGCCCAATGCAAAGCGTATAATACACGTTGTTATGTAAACAACGTGTATTATACTGGCTGCCTCCTCCTCTCCTGGTCACAGCGCGCCCGGACCACCAGGAGAGAGGACGGCAGCCCTGCTCAGTAAGCCACACACGTTTCCCCGCTTGATCCCCCACCCGATCGCCGCTGATCACCCCCACAGCCCCCCTCACTGGCCCTGCCAAGGCGTCTGACTGAGGTCTGAGTGTCATCTGGTCGCCTGTCACAGCTCTGATCGAGGTCTGTGTGACATGTGAGTGGCATGTGAGTGACATCTATTGCCTGTGAACAGTTTTTTGACTTCTGATTGATTGATTGATTGCGTTGTGATTATTGATCATCTGTGATTGCCCTGTGTTTTCAATTGCTGTATACATTGGTTGGCATCTGACAGCTGCACTGTGATTGATATCTGGTCGCCTGTCACAGCTCTGATCGAGGTCTGAGTGAGATCTATTGTCTGTGCACTGATTTTTGACATCTGATTGATTGATTGATTAGTGATTGGTATTTGATCATCTGTGATTGCCTGAGATTCCAATTGTTGTTTACATTGGTTGGCATTTGACAGCGGCGCTGTGATTGATATCTGGTCGCCTGTCACAGCTCTGATCGAGGTCTGAGTGACATCTATTGTCTGTGCACTGATTTTTGACGATTGATTGATTAGTGATTGGTATTTGATCATCTGATTGCCTGAGATTTCAATTGCCGTTTACATTGGTTGGCATCTGACAGTGGCACTGTGATTGATATCTGGTCGCCTGTCACAGCTCTGATCGAGGTCTGAGTGAGATCTGAGTGACATCTATTGTCTGTGTACTGATTTTTGACATCTGATTGATTGATTAGTGATTGGTTTTTGATCATCTGTGATTTCCCTGTGATTCCAATTGCTGTTTACATTTGTTGGAATCTGACAGCGGCACTGTGATTGATATCTGGTCGCCTGTCACAGCTCTGATCGAGGTCTGAGTGACATCTATTGCCTGTGCACTGTTTTTTTGGCCAGTGAGTTAGCTAGGCCCCTTTTGTTAGGTAGTTAGCGCCCAGCCCACTACACCGCAATCACTATAAGTCGCTAATTAGCGTCATCACTGTCGCTAATCTGCATTGGTACTATATAGTATCTGTAAGTGATCAGTACTGATCACAGTCAGATCTATATAAGTACGTTAGGGTCACCTTAGAGTAGGCTCCACTAAAAACGCAGTGTTTGCCCGATCAGGCCTGATCGTTCTGCCGCACTTGCGTTCAGCCCTCCCCACCAAGTGAAAGAAATTTTTGTTTTCTGATCACTGCAAAAAAACACAATAGCTGCGACGCTATAAAGATCAGTTTTGATTTTTTTTTTTTAAATCAAAACTGAGCGATCGCAGCTCTTTACTTAACAAATACTCCCATTTGCTAGACAGGTGCATTTTTTCCTGGGTGGTCTCAGAGGAATACCCTCTAAATTTAGCAGCCCAAAATGGCAAAAAAGATGTATTCCCTGCAAGAGGCCTACAGTATTATGGCCGAGTCGGGTGAGAGTGATTGGGACTTCTCATCCGATGAATCCGGCTCAGAATATGAACCTGTAGAGGACAGTGACTCTCTGACCGATAGTTCTGATGACGAGGTTGTGGTCCCTGCTAGCGCCAGGCGTTCCCGACCCCATGTCAGTGGACCACAGGTTGCGCAGGATCAACCTCAAGGCCAGCAGAGTGGTGCTAGCGCTGATCCAGATTTTGATGGTGAGGCATGCACCAACTGCGCAGCACATCCTGGACTTGAAACCAGTACTGCCGTAGACCCTGGTGAAGTGGCGAGCACCAGCATGGCAGTTGAAACTGGTTCGGTGGTACGTGCAGTAAGACCCCAGTCGCAGCCACCAGAAACACGGGCCCGTAGTACCCCTAGGCTCCCAGAGGTGCTGGCAAACCCTCATTGGAAGTTCCCTAATTCCGCCGCACCCGTAGTGCCCCCTTTCACCGCCCAGTCTGGAGTCCAGGTGGAGACAGATCATCTAGGATCGGCCCTAGACGCTTTTCATCTGATCTTCACCGAGGATCTCTACGACTTAGTCGTGGCAGAGACCAACCGTAAGGCCACACAATTTATCACCGCCAATCCGAACAGCTCCCATGCCCAGCCTTTTCGGTGGAAACAGGTTACAGTTTTCGAATTTAAAATCTTTTTGGGCCTTCTCCTTAACATGGGTCTAACTAAAAAAAATGTATTGCGGTCCTATTGGTCTACGCACCCAATACATCACATGCCCATGTACTCTGCTGCCATGTCCAGGTCACGTTTTGAGGACATCCTGCGCTTCCTGCACTTTAATGATGATACAACCTGTCATGAAAGAGGCCACGCTGACTATGACCGGCTCCACAAATTTCGGCCCCTCATAGACCACCTGTCATCCAAATTTGCAGATGCTTACACCCCTGAACAGAACATCTGTATAGACGAGTCCCTCGTACATTTTACCGGGCGCCTTGGCATTAAGCAGTACATCCCAACCAAGCGCGCCCGGTATGGGGTCAAGCTGTATAAGCTCTGTGAAAGGGCCACAGGCTATACATATCGCTTTAGGGTCTATGAGGGCAAAGACACAAAATTGGAGCCGGTCGGATGCCCTGACTACCTGGGGTGCAGTGGCAAGATTGTGTGGGACTTGGTGTCACCCTTATTCCACAAGGGGTACCATCTCTATGTGGACAACTACTACACAAGTGTGGCCCTCTATCAGCATTTGAAGATACTCGGAATTCCTTGCTGTGGCACCGTGCGGCCTAGTCGCCGGGGCTTCCCCCAATATCTCACTGCTACCCGACTTGCACGGGGGGAGAGGGCTGCCTTGTGTAATGACGACCTTCTTGCAGTGAAATGGAAGGACAAGAGGGACGTTTACCTTCTGTCGACCATTCACGGAGACACGACAGTCCAAATTCAGCGAGCAACTGAGGTTGTTGAGAAACCCCTCGCCGTCCACGACTATAATTTAAACATGGGAGGGGTGGACTTCAATGACCAGATGTTGGCTCCCTATTTAGTTTCCCGAAGGACCAGCCGCTGGTATAAGAAAGTGGCTATTTACTTGATTCAATTGGCAATGTACAACAGCTTTGTTCTCTACAGTAAGGCTGGGAGAACAGGATCCTTCCTTAAATTTCAGGAAGAGATCATTTCGGAACTCCTGTATCCAGGAGGGGCCGTGGCCAATCCCCCTGATGTAGTTAGCCGGCTACATGAAAGACACTATGCTTATGTCTTTCCGAGTACCCCAGGTCAACGCACCCCAAGAAAACATTGTCGTGTCTGTAAGAGGGATGGAATGAGGCGTGACACCACTTTTTATTGTCCCTACTGTCCTGACCAGCCTGCCCTATGCATAGGGGAGTGTTTTGAAAAGTTCCACGAACACATTCGCTATTGGAGTAGGGAACGTGAGACACAGTAGTAGTCTCTCAAGGCTCTTTCACACTGGAGCGATGTGTTGCAGCATATTGCCTAGCGAAAGTCCCACTTTGCGGTCCCCCCTTACGCCGGAAGTGGTTGACTTAAAGCTAGTGCATACCAACGCTACTGCGCGGCTCCTGTGTGTGAAACCAGACATCTGCTTTTGAGAGACCCAAATACATTGGAGTGATGGTTGCAGCATATTGCCTAGCGAAAGTCCCACTTTGCGGTCCCCCCTTACGCCGGAAGTGGTTGACTTAAAGCTAGTGCATACCTACGCTACTGCGCAACTCCTGTGTGTGAAACCAGACATCTGCTTTTGAGAGACCCAAATACACAGGGCTGCCAGAAACCTCTCCTTTCACTTGGGACAAAGTGCATAGTGTACTTTGCTACATCTCTGTGCGATTTGCGCTTTGCACACTGTCCCATGGGGAAGGAGAAGTTTGTCCTCGGAAGGTAAGTTAAAAAAAAACAAACAAAAAAAAAACAGGTAAGCAAAAGTTCCAAATGTTATTGTTTGGTTAAAAAGGTTTAATAAAGTTTACGAATGTTAATGTTAATGAATTTCTTGCATTGCTGCTTGCTTGTTTTTTTTTTGTATGTTTTTTCTCTCTCTCTTTTTCCATCCTTTATCCTTCCAGGTGGACCGAGCGAACGACTGATCGACCAACCAGCTGCAGCACTGATGGTGCATCCTGACAGAAGCATTGCGCGTCTGTCAGATTACACACAAGTCGGTGCATGCAGCGCTGCAGGACGAGATTTCTCCTCCGCAGTAAGATACGTTTGTCAAGGCATATGAGCTGAGGGGTGGTGTTGGAGCTCCTATGCTTTGGCAAGCACTTTGTATCAAAACTGGCAAAAGTTTTTTTCATCCACATCGATCGATGTGAATGGATTAATCTGGTTTGCCAGGGCATAGGAGCAAAGTGGGTTTGGAAAATTTTGTGGGCGGTGCTCCTATGTCCTGGCAAACGCCATGCCCCCCTCTTTTTTCACATATGTCGGCAGATATTTTTTTCATCCACATTGATCAATGTGAATGTGAGAATCTTTGCCGTTCATTTTTCCTTTTATGGAGCAAAAAGTGCATCACCCGTATGCCCAATATAAGGAGTATAGCAGAAACTCCTAATACTGGCCATACATGTAATGTTTGTGGAGACGCTAAAATGCCAGGACAGAGCCCCACAAGTGACCCCATTTTAGAAAGAAGACACCCCAAGGTATTCGCTGAGGGGCATGGTGAGTTCATAGAAGATTTTATTTTTTGTCATAAGTTAGCAGAAATGGATTTTTTTTATTTTTTTTCCCACAAAGTGTCATTTTCCGCTAACTTATGACAAAAAATAAAATTTTATATGAACTCAGTATGCCCCTCGTGGAATACCTTGGGGTCTCTTCTTTCCAAAATGGGGTCATTTCTGGGGTGTTTTACTGACCTGGAATTGTTTGGTGGGGGCTTAAATTGTGAGCACCCTTGTAAAGCCTAAAGGTGCTCATTGGACTTTGGGCAAGTTTGCGCAGCTAGCCTGCAAAAAAGTGTCACATATGTGGTATTGCCATTCTCATGAGTAGTAGTATAATGTGTTTTGGGGTGTCTTTCCACACATACCCATGCTGGGTGGGAGAAATATCTCTGTAAATGACAATTTAGTGTAAAAAAAATGGAAAAAATTGTCATTTACAGAGATATTTCTCACACACAGGATTGGTTATGTGTGAAATGCACCCCAAAACACATTATACTACTATTCCTGAGTACAGCGATACCACACGTGTGACACTTTTTTGCAGCCTAGCTGTGCAAAGGGGCCCAAAGTCCAATGAGTACCTTTAGAATTTCACAGGTCAATTTTAATTATTTGGTTTCCAGACTACTCCTCACAATTTAGGGCCCCTAAAATGCCAAGGCAGTATAGGAACCCCACAAGTGACCCCATTTTGGAAAGAAGACACCCCAAGTTATTCCATGAGGGGTATGGTGAGTTCATAGAAGATTTTATTTTTTGTCACAAGTTAGTGGAAAATGACACTTTGTGAGAAAAAAACCTAAAAAATCAATTTCCACTAACTTGTGTCAAAAAATAAAATATTCTATGAACTCATCATACCCCTCATGGAATACCTTGGGGTGTCTTCTTTCCAAAATGGGATCACTTGTGGGGTTCCTATACTTCCCTGGCATTTTAGGGGCCCAAAACCGTGAGGTGTAGTCTGGAAAACAAATGAGTAAAATTGACCTGTGAAACTCATTAGACTGTGGGCCCCTTTGCACAGCTAGGCTGCAAGAAGGTGTCACACATGTGGTATCCCCGTACTCAGGAGAAGTAGTATAATGTGTTTTGGGGTGTCTTTTCACACATACCCATGCTGGGTGGGAGAAATATCTCTGTAAATGACAACTTTTTCCATTTTTTTTACACACAATTGTCCATTTACAGAGATATTTTTCCCACCCAGCATGGGTATGTGTAAAAATACACCGCAAAACACATTATACTACTTCTCCTGAGTATGGGGATACCACATGTGTGGCACTTTTTTGCACCCTAACTGCGCTAAGGGGCCCAAAGTCCAGTGAGTACCTTTAGGATTTCACAGGTCATTTTGAGAAATTTGGTTTCAAGACTACTCCTCACGGTTTAGGGCCCCTAAAATGCCAGGACAGTATAGGAACCCCACAAATTACCCCATTTTAGGCAGAAGACACTCCAAGGTATTCAGTTAGGAGTATGGTGAGTTCATAGAAGATTTTATTTTTTTGTCACAAGTTAGCGGAAATTGATTTTTATTGTTTTTTTCACAAAGTGTCATTTTCCTCTAACTAGTGACAAAAAATAAAATCTTCTATGAACTCACCATACTCCTAACTGAATACCTTGGGGTGTCTTCTTTCTAAAATGTGGTCATTTGTGGGATTCCTATACTGTCCTGGCATTTTAGGGGCCCTAAACCGTGAGGAGTAGTCATGAAACGAAATTTCTCAAAATGACCTGTGAAATCATAAAGGTACTCATTGGACTTTGGGCCCCTTAGCGCAGTTAGGGTGCAAAAAAGTGCCACACATGTGGTATCGCCATACTCAGGAGAAGTAGTATAATGTGTTTTGCGGTGTATTTTTACATATACCCATGCTGGGTGGGAGAAATATCTCTGTAAATGGACAATTGTGTGTAAAAAAAATCAAAATATTGTCATTTACAGAGATATTTCTCCCACCCAGCATAGGTATGTGTAAAAATACACCCCAAAACACATTATACTACTTCTCCCGAGTACAGCGATACCACATGTGTGGCACTTTTTTGCACCCTAACTGCGCTAAGGGGCCCAAAGTCCAATGAGTACCTTTAGGATTTCACAGGTCATTTTGAGACATTTGGTTTCAAGACTACTCCTCACGGTTTAGGGCGCCTAAAATGCCAGGGCAGTATAGGAACACCACAAATTACCCCATTGTAGAAAGAAGACACCCCAAGGTATTCCGTTAGGAGTATGGTGAGTTCATAGAAGCTTTTATTTTTTTGTCACAAGTTAGCGGACATTGATTTTTAATGTTTTTTTCACAAAGTGTCATTTTCCGCTAACTTGTGACAAAAAGTAAAATCTTCTATGAACTCACCATACTCCTAACGGAATACCTTGGGGTGTCTTCTTTCTATAATGGGGTCATTTGTGGTGTTCCTATACTGCCCTGGCATTTTAGGCGCCCTAAACCGTGAGGAGTAGTCTTGAAACCAAATGTCTCAAAATGACCTGTGAAATCCTAAAGGTACTCATTGGACTTTGGGCCCCTTAGCGCAGTTAGGGTGCAAAAAAGTGCCACACATGTGGTATCGCTGTACTCGGGAGAAGTAGTATAATGTGTTTTGGGGTGTATTTTTACACATACCTATGCTGGGTGGGAGAAATATCTTTGTAAATGGACAGTTGTGTGTAAAAAAAAATCTAAAAAATCTCATTTACAGAGATATTTCTCCCACCCAGCATGGGTATGTGTAAAAATACACCCCAAAACACATTATACTATTTCTCCTGAGTACGGCGATACCACATGTGTGACACTTTTTTGCAGCCTAGGTGCGCTAAGGGGCCCAAAGTCCTATGAGCACCTTTAGGCTTTACAGGGGTGCTTACAATTAGGCACCCCCCAAAATGCCAGGACAGTAAACACACCCCACAAATGACCCCATTTTGGAAAGTAGACATCCCAAAGTATTCAGAGAGGGGCATGGTGAGTCTGTGGCAGATTTCATTTTTTTTTGTCACAAGTTAGCAGAAATGGAAACTTTTTATTATTATTTTTTTTGTCACAAAGTGTCATTTTCCGCTAACTTGTGACAAAAAATAAAATCTTCTATGAACTCACCATGCCTCTCAGTGAATACTTTGGGATGTCTTCTTTCCAAAATGGGGTCATTTGGGGGGTATTTATACTATCCTGGAATTTTAGCCCCTCATGAAACATGACAGGTGGTCAGAAAAATCAGAGATGCTGGAAAATGGGAAAATTCACTTTTTGCACCATAGTTTGTAAACACTATAACTTTTACCCAAACCAATCAATATAGGCTGAATGGGTTTTTTTTAATCAAAAACATGTTTGTCCACATTTTTCGCGCTGCATGTATACAGAAATTTTACTTTATTTGAAAAATGTCAGCACAGAAAGTTAAAAAAATCATTTTTTTGACAAAATTCATGTCTTTTTTGATGAATATAATAAAAAGTACAAATCGCAGCAGCAATTAAATAGCACCAAAAGAAAGCTGTATTAGTGACAAGAAAAGGAGGTAAAATTTGTTTGGGTGGTAAGTTGTATAACCGAGCAATAAACAGTTATAACTGCAGTGGTCTGAATTGTAAAAAATGGCCTGGTCTTTAGGGGGGTTTAGCACTGCAGTCTTCAAGTGGTTAACTGTATGCAAGTGAACCTGTGACATTTTATTTTGTTAAAGGCTAAGGGTAGTCAATAGCCTCAGTTCACTAAGCTTTATCAAACACTTTATCAAACATTTGATAATTTACCTCATGGGTAAAATCTAATTTTGAATTCACAAAGGTGTTATAGACTTTTTGAATGTTTTATTGATAAAACCTTTGATAAATATATAACACTTTAGTGAATTCAAAATTAGATTTTACCCTGATATACCGATATATTGATTTGATTAACTTTATGTTTAAGCACTTTTTACGCTGGTAATTCATTGCAATGATCTCTGATGGCATTTTACATTTTTTTTCCCACAAACTCCTAAACCCTTTGCACAGTATTTAATATTTAGTGAAATCCTGGATGTGGTTTCAGTTTTCCAAGCTTAAAAAAGGTTTTCATTAAAACAAAAAATGAAAAAAAAAAGTCTGTACATATTTATTACACAATAAGGCAATTATTTTAAGTTGTACATTTACTGACAGCAAATGCTGAAAATATGTTGTTGGGGAATTTTTCACCCGGTCAGAATATTTTTAAATATAAAAGGGTGCATTGCTCACTTATAGATCAGCAATGCAATATTTTTGCTATTGTGATAGATGTAATAATAATATTGTTACAAATGCCTATTTTGATCAGCAGGTGGCAGTGTATTTCAAGGTGACCCATTTCTTGAAATGTATCCTCATACTGGAGATTTAGCAAGCCAGTTAACAAGAAGCTACCTAAATAAGCCTTCTGCAGTCTGTCATTTAAAAATTGTTTAATGACACTATAAATGGTTTAATTACTGCATCTGCATGATCGGGTTTTTTTTTTCCAATGCTTCACTACATTTAGCAACATAGTTATTAAAGAGCATTAGTGTTAGTCTCATAGCAGACCAGAAAGGCCGATGCCATTATGTGGCAGTGAGACAGGACCAAGCCTGGCAACGTGAAAGCATATAGCATGCTAAAATATGCACAGTGGATTTACATTTATTAACTGCAGTAGTGTCTGAGTTACACACTAGAAAGAAGCATGCAGCCAGAGCACCTCATTGGCATACCTATTCTGGGCCTGGATTTCAGAAAGCATTTAACGGCAGGAGAGGAGTACAAACCGGAAATGTTTATTTTCAAAAGACAGCCAAGTAAGGTCTATTTCCACATATTTCATTTAGGTTCCCACTCAGGATTTCAAATATCGCAATCACGGTTTCACACTGCGCTATTCTGCAATTTATTGCCGATTGAAGTAAATGAGAATCGTGACGCAATGGCTGGGAAAATGCTGCATATAACGCGTTTGCGATCGTTAATTGCAAATTCACCGCAATCGATGCAGTGAGAGTAATGCCTAATGGTTACTTGCGCAGCGCTTGGGCCGCAGTGCTTTACTGATTACCTGCGACCAGCAAAGCACGAATGGGGGTGCAAAGCGCCAGAGTACGAATGGGCCCTTAGGGCCTGAGCACACTGTTGTTATCACAACACAAGCAGCTGCATTGCCAAACTGACAGAGAGATGCATATAGATCACAAATGAAACAAACTACAGCCAATGGCCCACAAAGGCAAAGCAAAAGTAGCTGAACATGGCTGCTGTGATATTCATTCACCTCTATTCCTGTTTATCAGAAGGTCCCCATTCTTCAGGCTAAACAAAAGCTGGTTCATCCTTTATGGAAAATTAAGGCCTGGAACACACCATGCAATTTTCAATTCAGATCTCACTTCCAATCGAGTAAATGATCAGCATAAACAAAATAACCCAGCCTATTGCCAGCGATCAATGTCAAACTAGAAATCAATCTCTTTCTCGATCAGAAGCAGATCTGACAGGCTGGAAAATATCAAAACTTTAGCCAACATTCCATATGTATGCCAGATTCTAGTAACATTTTTCTTCTTGATAGTTTATTAATCAATATCTAATGGACTAGATGATAAAAAAAAAAAAAAAACATGTGAACACGCTTCTATATTTGAGCAATGTCAGTTCTGAATATTGATCAAATCTCTCACTCAAGTTGGATCTGAAGTGAAAATTGCATGGTGTGTACCAAGCAGGCCTAATACATGCAAGCAATCCTCATAAAGCCTAAAGGCTCATACACACATCAGACCATAGTCTTTCTTCCCCCAAGCGGTTCGGCTGCTGAACACCAACCTCCCCCTGCCAGGCCCGCCTACCGCCATGCCCTAGCGGAGGGCCACCACCACCATCATTATTATTAATTAACAATTTATTTGGTCTGCTCCTGCACGGCTGACCCAGGACTGTCATGTATACCATTACTGCTGTTCTAAAATTTGTCTGTGTTGTGCGTCTTGTTCTCCTTTACTATGTCTATGCCATGTGTACCACAAATAATTCCGAATACAGTCATTGCTGTACTTGGCGAAATAAATAGGATTCTGATTCTTTGGAAAATGAAAGATCACAGACCAATTTTACCCCCTTCCATGTAGTATGAGAGCCATACCTACACAGTCTATTCTATGGAGCTGAACTCCCCATCAGACAGAAATCTTTGCAAGATGCTGCACACACAGATGCTGTAGACATTCAAAAGATCAGTATCTGCAAAAAATCTGTTCCTGCAAAAGATCCGTTCCTGCAAAATGCATTCATAGTCTATGAGATCTGCAGATCATCATACACACCTTGTTTAACAGACATTCATCTGCAGATCAGATCCACCAGGATGGATTTTCAGATCTGCAGATGATTGTCTGATATGCAGATGAATGTCAGTTAAACAAGGTGTGTATGAGGATCTGCAGATCTCATAGACTATGAATGCAATTTGCAGGAACGGATCTGTGGCAGGAACAGATCTTTTGCAGATACTGATCTTTTGTGTCTGTACAGCATCTTGCAAAGATTTTTATCTGATGGGGAGTTCAGCTCAGTAGAATAGACTGTGTAGAGTATGGCTCTCATACTACATGAAGGGTGGTAAGATTGGTCTGTGATCTTTCATTTTCCAAACACTATAGTCTGATTTGTGTGTATGAGCCTTAAGTCTAATAAATTACCAGAGCTGTGGAATTGGTACAAAAATCATCCAACTCTGATGTTTATGAAATCACAGACTGACTCCAGGTGCCCAAAATTGCTCCCACTAACTTCTTAATCTAATTCTTACCAGAAGATAGCTTATGTCGATGGTTTCTGTGATTATAACAACCTCAGGTTCATCTAAAAGACAAAAGGAGACCAGGAGCCCAATGGTGCAGAATCGTGTAAGATTCAGGAAAGCAAATGGCTAAGGATGTATATACTCACAAAGGCAGGTTTGCAACCACCGTCAGACTAGGCAGGAAATTAACCGTCCCCACTCGGTTTCCCAGGTCTGTTGACAGGAACTGGGTGGTCGCACTCCGGAAGTTCTTTAGGACAACTAAAAGAAGACTCACCTCTAAAAGAGGTATGACAAGACACTTAAAACAGGGGTGGAGGCAACCAATGCATAAAAGATAGGCTAATAAGCTATTAATCATATAAACAGAGGGAATCTTACCTCTCTTGAAGAATTTGGACCAGTTTATTGAAAAAAGGTCTTTCATTCAAGCACATAAAATTGACAACCCATTTCACGGGTACTTGCTTGCTTCCTCAGGTCAGTGAAAAAAAACAGGTGCCCTAACTGCTATGGCTGTGTAGCAAGCATTTTTTCATTGACCTGAGGAAGCGGGTAAGTACCCGTGAAACACATTGTCAATTTTATGTGCTTGAATAAAATACCTTTTTTTCAATAAACTGGTCCAAATTCTTCAAGAGAGGTAAGATTCCCTCTCTGTTTATATGATGAATAGCCTATCTTTTATGCATTGGGTGCCTCCACCCATTTTAATTCTTACTAGGGCTGTGGAGTTGGTACAAAAAAAAATAAATAAATAAGGGACTGACGTTTACGAAACCACGAATTCTGACTCCAGGTACCCAAAATTGCCCCAACTCCTCGACTGACTCCACAGCCCTGAAAACAACTGACAGACTCTCAGTGGCCATTTATAAATAATTGTGAAGAAACAGCACTATAAACCACTCTTCTAGCAAGAAGTTTGAAAACATGAATAATTTATTCTAAATATGTACATTGTCACATGAATAAAAGTGTGGTGTTAAAACAGCTTTCATATAAAGTGAACATTCTTACAGTTATGTACAAGCCCTTGCAATTTGTGACTACCATTTAAATTCAGCTTAATACTTTATTTTTTTGAGTTTGGTATAATCACATACATCGTATTTGATTTTATAATGCTGAATGCACAAGTGGCAAGCCTAATGCACTCCACTGTATGTACCCGTCAGCCGTGTGTACTGCAGACCATTATGTACTTTCAATCTGTTGCTGGTATTCTTGTCATATTATAACGGACAGTAATTCACTAAAATAATTTAAAATAACTTATTTTGAACAAGTCCTGAGATATAGACATATAGTATGCACTGAACTACTCAGATAAGCGGTCAGATAAGCAAAGTTATGAAAAGATTACAGATATTTTTGCAAACCAGATATTTAGAAAGAAGAAGTGTGGTCAGTTGGAATTTACATATATTGGGGGAGGGAGGGGGTTGCTTTACACTGTACATTACCAGTACTTTCTTCAGATGAAAAGCTTATGTAATAAATATTGCACAACCCAAGTCAAATAGCAAAGCAGAAACCACATTGGAGATCCACGGCCTGGATAACCTCTTAGGGCTGGGTTCACACTAAGAGCGCTTTGAGGGTTTGTTTTTTTAAGCGCTAGCGTTTTTAAAAGCACTGTAAAAGAGCTTGTGTAATGAAATCCAATGCAAGTGTTCTCACATGAGCAATGGGCTTTCTTTCCAATCACAAACGTGGGTCCTGCTCCATCTTCTGAGTTACTGCGCTTCAATGCAAAGTATAGGGAAATCGCAAATCGCTTTAAAAAGGTGCTTAGAAAAGTGATTTTGTAAGCATTTGTTAAAGGACAACTGTAGTAAGAGGTATGTGGAGGCTGCCATATTTATTTCCTTTTAAGCAATACCAGTTGCCTGGCTATTCTGCTGACCCTCTGCCTCTAATACAGGCTTTCTCAACCAGGGTTCCTTGAGGACTCTGCAGGGGTTCCTTGGCATTTTCCCCCATCGTGGGGGAAGTATAATAGAGTACATTATAATAGGGGGTACTGTAACAAGAAGCACTAACTTGGGGGTCAGGAGATGGTATAATAAGTCGCAGTGTAATGGGGGTACTGAAGTAAACAGCCACACATACTTTTAAAGACCATGCCTCCTGTAAAATAAATGCAGGGGTTCCTCGAGATCAAAAAGTTATTTGCAGGGTTCCTCCAGGGTAGAAAGGTTGAGAAAGGCTGCTCTAATACTTTCAGCCATAGACCCTGAACAAGCATGCAGCAGAGCAGGTGTTTGGCATTGTCAGATCTGACAAGATTAGCTGCATGCTTGTTTCTGGTGTTATTCAGACACCACTGCTGCCAAATAGAACAGCAGAGCTGCCAGGCAACTGGTATCGTTTAAAAGGAAATAAATATGGCAGTCCCCATATTTGTTTCACTTCAGTTCTTTAAGCAAAAGTACTTATTCAGTTCCAGGTCAAAGACTGCACTTCCTGTATGTCTGCACACAGAAAATCGCAAAATAAAACCGCTTACAAAAGACGGCAGTAATTGCTTAAAAATGCTCACAAAAAATACTTAGCGCTTGCGATTTGCAGTGTGAACGAGGCCTTGCACAGCAGCCCTGTGACTTTGAATGTCTTCACATTTTACAATTCTACCATATCAATTCACACATTAACATAATCAGGGACCAGAGAAAAAAACCATACCAGAAGTTAAATTTACCATTTGTAAATGTACTACATAAAATGACATGCAAGCACGTCATTCCTGTTTTACTTTACATACTTTAAATTAGCAAGGATAGACTTAAAATTCATTTCTGCCTGTAGTAGACACGGCACTATTACCAAGTACCCCAAAATATGAACTTTTATTTATAATAGTTGTCACATTACCCACCGTGGTGAAAAAAAAATCAAAAAAAAAAAAATCAGTAGGTGGTGACACGGGGGTTGCATCCAAAAAAGCAATTTGGGGTTCTGGTGCCTAGATCCTAACTGGGTTTACTGGATCTAGACACACATCTTATGCATATACATCCAGCCCCAGGAGGTGCCATGCAGTCACCATCAACACTTTCTTCTTTAGTTGGATTCAGCATATGTACATTGTATAACCTCGATCATAATTTGTTGTTGTGTGTATCTATTCCAGTGAGATTTTCCCTCAATTTTTTCAACCCCTGGAATAGAATAGAGAATTAAGAATCAAGTTCGGACAAAACCTATTTTTAAAAAATGAGCATCTAACTTCTTCTAACACGGGCCCTTATACAATTACGTTAACTTTTTCTACTTAGTTTTCTCCTAGGTGATATTTTCAAAACTGCCAATAAGATGCCTTTTAAGCTACCAGCAAGCAACAAAATTGCTTAAAATTTTGATCGTACTTTTCCCCTACTTTTTCAGTTGCAAAGTGCTGAAAAGTTATTTTAAATAGAAGACAAAAAAATGATCTCCTAGGAGATAAAGTCATTTGCATATGGGCCACGTTGCTTAATCTCCGTTCAAGTGCTTGCGTAATGTGACTAATTAACCCTCCCCTACTACCTCCAATAGGAAGTGAACTTTTTTGCTGGAGTTCCATTCCAATTGGAAGTCAGGCAACCTAAAGATGTACAATGGGGGTTTTTGCTTTTATTGGGTTATAACTGGCAAACGTGTTCAGTACTTAAAACACCTATGCTGCACTACTAAAATCATTTTTATTTACATTACAGAAAGACCTGGCAACACTGGTCTATGTTTGAAGGAATAAAAAATAAAAAAAGTGGATTACAAGACCACGAACTTTGATAATGTATTGTTGAGGTTTCTAATTTTCTGGCCACCAAGGGGACTAAAATGTTTGGTAATTTATATATCCTTAGATCCGATGGTTAGTAGTCACTTGCTGAAATTGTCTTTAATTTTATAATGCAGTCCAGAAAATTTAAACATGAGAAGACGTGAAAGCTCTGGCCCCTTAAGGACTAGAGGCCTTTTTTCATTACACTGGTTATGATCACTGTGATTGGCTCACAATGATCACCTGGTAAGGAGCCAATGAAACTATCCCCTAACCCATAGGAGGAAGCTTGGCAGGGGTATCTGTGGCTGCAGTGAGCAACAATTAGCTTGAAACTGCGGGAACTGGCAGAGTAGTAACTATGCCGCATCAGAGATGGACAGCCACAAGTGTGGCCCAGGTTCTTACTTCCACGGTCCCGAGACGGTTAAAGCAACCTTCTTAGACATACAAAGGAGGTCCAGGTTGTGTAACACTGAACACCATGTAAGGTATTGCAGGAGCTTACAAAGTGTGAATGCCAGTCAGTGCCATTCAATACCATTTCTATTAGGGTCCTTTCACATTGTGCACATTGCTTTGTGATAAGATGGCAATGTAGAATTGCGACCATAGTACAACGAAAGTATTTCTCACTGCTCACAGCATGCTGTGAGTTACTCCGATGGAACCCGCTGCACCACACTCAATGTGAAAGAACCATAGGAATATCACTGCATTGTGGTGATATGGTCCGTTGCAGTGCGACACAGTGTGACTGGATCTTAAAGAGGAACTGTCTCAAAAATGTTAAAATTTAAAACACATAAATAATAAGTACATTTCTTCCTGACTAAAAATGAACTATAAATTACTTCTCTCCTATGTTGCTGGCATTTTCAGTAAGTAGTAGAAATCTGACATTACCGACAGGTTTTGGGATAGTCCATCTCTCCATAGAGGATTCTCAACTTGGCCTTCATTCTTTATAAAGACATACCCTGAAAAATATTTATACAAAAATGCTGACCAGCCATCTTGTTTACCGTACACTTTTTTTGGTAGTTTGGACGGAGCAACTGCCATTCACTAAGTGCATTTTGAAAGTAAAGAAATCCCTGTGACCCCCCCCCCCCCCCCATGAGGAGATGGGCTAGTCCAAAACCTGGCGGTTCTGTCAGATTTCTAGTACCTACTGTAAGTGACAGCAACATAGGAAAAAATAGTTTATGGCTCATTTTACTCTGAAAGAAACGTACTTCTTAATTGTATATGTTTACATATATTTTACATTTTAAGATTTTTGCAACAGAGGTCCTTTAAGGGCCCTATTTACACTTGTGTTTTAATGAGTTTTTTTCCTCCATAACAATGCATTGTGAAAAAAAAATAAAAATAAACCTTCAGTTTTTCAGCGTATGTTGTGAAAGAGGCCATAGGGAAACAGACACTTAAAGTATTAAAAAAAGTGCTTCATTTTTACAATAATTATGTATAAATGATTTAGTCAGTGTTTGCCCATTGTAAAATCTTTTAAATCCCGGATTTACATTCTGACATTTATTACATGGTGACATTTTTACTGCTGGTAGGTAATCTAGCTGCTGCATGGTTTTTTGGCAGTTGGAAACAGCTGTAAACAGCTATTTCCCACAATGCAGCAAGGATCACAGACAGGAAACTGCCAGGAGTACGTACTCAAGAGTTTCTTGTGGGAGGGGTTTCACCCCAATATCAGTCATACAGCGCCCCTGATAGTCTGTCTGTGAAAAGAAATAGATTTCTCATGTAAAAGGGGGTATCAGCTACTGATTGGGATAAAGTTCAATTCCTGGTCGGAGTTTGTCTTTAACTGCACATCAGTTGCCCTTTCAGTTACAACTGACACAACAACGGATAAAGTGTAATAGGAAATGGGCGATGGTGTTGTGCATTAACCGCATGGTGACTAGTGGAATTATTGAGAAGGAGCGCTCCCTCCTGTTTCTTATGTGGTTTTAATAGAGTTTACCTTGTTGTGGACTTATCAACTCTTTTGTATCAATAAAGTTTTTCAGATGCACATGTAGGACTTCCTGAATTTGTATTCTTTAGTAACTGTTGTCCTCCAGGTAAGCCCTCCTCACTTGAGTGGTGCAGTTTTAAAGAGGAATAGCTCGCAATTTATATTCTTAAAAGTGAAGAAGGACCGTTCTACACTATATCAGTTGCTGTGTCAGTTGTAACTGAAACGACAACTGATGCGCAGTCTAGGGCCATGTATCCCTATGGCCTCTTTCACTCTATACACTGAAAAACTGAAGCTTTTTCACAATGCACTGCTATGGAGGAGAAAAAAAAGCATTAAAGAGCATTAAGTGTAAAAGGGCCCTTAGAAATTAAAAAAAAGAAAAAATAGGAGTTCTCCAAAACAGATTCTCCAAAGCTGGCAAAGAGAAATTATTAATATACTGTATAACACCACATGTACAAGACAAAAAAATCCTGGAAAATAATGTAACTTATGTAGTGGTCAATTTTTCACTTTGCTCTACCAAAAGGCTGAACGTCAAGCACTACTTCAATACTGGTGATCTAGCACCAGTTCATCTTTATGGGGCAGGTGTGGCATAAGCATACACAGCTTTGGGCTGGACCTCCATCAGCATCTCCAGAAGAAACAAATAGAGCAGACACAGCACCACTACTTTCATAGCTCAAGAATTGTATACTTAACTACCATCCTGGTATAGGCTGCATTGAACACAATGTGGGTCCTTATTAACCCGTATACAAAGGTGGAAAAGGCTCTTCCAGTAACAAAAACGCAACATTTCCTGGGCTCTGTTACTGAAAGATTCTTTCTTGAACAGTGTTACAGACTACCCAGATAGCTCACAGTGACCCAGGACAGGACCAGTAGGATATTATAAAAAAAAAGGTACTCACAGGGGTCAACAAGCCATCTTAAAAAAATAAATAAAAAAAATAATAATTGTTGAACAATGTCACAGGCAGACAGTATTTCACTGTGTTAAAGTGTAAATCTATGTATTATACAGACTAATATAAAATGATAAGGATACCAGAGGGCTTTGGCATGGTGATAAAATGCCTCAGTATCGCCTTATACTTGCTTGGAAAAGCAGTGGGCATCTCAGGACCTGTGCATGCAATGCGAATGATAGGTAGAAATAACTGTTACTTAAGCTCTACCATCTGGTCATTTATTTCAAAAAAGGAATAAAAATGTAAGCTGTAACACACCAATGAGGTTGATACCACTTATATGTTCCAAAAAATAAATAAGAATTCAGTTCTTATCATGTAGACACCTGGTATACACCAGCCCAGATCGTCCCCAGGTAATCAAGTTCTTACATGAAGGAAGTGAAGCGTTATGTTGCACAGCTAACCATGGAAACTGGAAAATAAGATAAACATGCATCATAACTTATGAATGTAGAGCACATACAATATTAGAAACCAAAGGCTGGCTAGAACCACACACTGAAAAATGGCAGAACTGTATGTGACAAATCTTAAAAAATATTCTTTCCTACCGTATCAAGTAAGACATACTGCATACATAGGCAGCAACACCGCAGCAGTGCTGTCACACAACTGTTTATTGCCATTGCTCTTTTATTATTTAAATACGGAGAGAAGAAGACTGCAAAATGGTTAGGATGTGGCTTTTCCCAACAGATCAGCAGGGGGGATTGGAGGACATGCTTAAAATTGTGTTTAACTTTTCTAGTTCATACTTCTTGCACAGTTTCTCTGACTGTATTATCTGCGTAGTTCATAAGGGAAGACGGAACTCAGGCTTAATGAATGGCCATCACCATAAATAGACCACCTGAAAGGGTAAGTAATCAGCCCGAATGCTACATCTTATGATCACATAATCTGGAGCAGCTCAGCTGTGTGTAAAAGGAATGCTTGGCTTGCTTCCTCATGAGATATGACCCAGCACTGAGTGAACTCTGTGGAGAAAAATGGAAGTCTGCGCTGCAGGACAGGACTGGTGGAAAGGCTTGTCTCCAGGTACTTAAAAAGCTATTTAACACAAGCTTATCAGATAGCTTCTACACCACATAAAAACAATCTCTGCAACTAAGGGAGAGGCCACCCTTAAAGTGAATATGAAGCCTAAAAAATAAAAAACAAAAACAAACCAGATAGGGTCCTATAGAGCCTGCCCGTTCCTCTCCTTATCTTTTCGTTCCCCCGCAGGCTTCTCCGTTCAAATCTCCTACGGCGGGAGGATTCACAGTCTTCAGGAGCCAGAGTGCTCCTGAAGACTTCCAAAGCCCAGCCGCAGTGGAAGAGAGCAGTCTCTGACCAGTCAGTCAGAGACTAATGGGGGAGTCAGCGCAGGAACAGCGGGACGAGGGGAGGAATGGGAAGGCTCTATAGGACCCAGAGCCTTCCCTCTCCTTAGGCGAGTATCTGTTTTTGTTTTTTTCATTTAGGCTTCAAAATCACTTAGCCTTCATACCACTCCAGCGGTATTATGTGGATGATTTTTCACATGCATCTTCTAGCTTTGTCGGCCACCATAAACTGCAAGGCACCTGCTAGCAGTCTATGGAAATAATTTGCATGATGTGATTTTATGCAGCAGGGGATCAGTATTTTTAACATTAAATCACAGGCTTTCAAATGAACGCATGTGTTGGCATAGCACAACTTTTTTACACTTGGGATGGTCGAGGAGATAGAATTCTGAGACTATGCAGATTTGTATGCCCATTTTAAACACATTTAGGGCTCAAACCCACTAGAAGAGTTTTGTAAGCACTAGGGATTTGAAAAAGCTCTTGCTAATGCAATGGTATGGGGGATTTTTATAAAATCCCATCACTCAAGTGGGATCCCACCCATAGCATTACATTAGCAAGAGCTTTTCAAATCACAAAGCACTCAGAAAAGCGTTCCTAGTGGGTTCCAGGCCTTAAGCAGTTTTAGAACCGTGCTGCTGCAACTATTGCTTGGCTTATTTCCTGCAACCTGAAAACAGACCAAACAGTTTATTTCAACTCGTAATTATTTGCAGCTCATTGATAATGCCTACTGAAGACAATCAGTTGCAGAGCTTGTATTTATGTGGCAATAAGTTGATATCACATTGCTTTTAAAGCACCTGGACAGGCAGGAACATGTTTCACAGGAAGGAGTTTGCCCCTGTACAGCAAGCATTTAAGAGGTTTGTATAGAACTACGGGCATTTCCAAAGCCTGCCTATCAAACATAAGAAGGGCAAATTGTTTTCAGACCATTACACATAATGCCAATAAAGCGCTAACCTTGAAAAACAGATTAGCATTTGAGCAAAAATGCAAAACAAAAGCGAATGTTAACACAGTGCATGCACCGAATATTGGTTTACTTAAGAGCTCGACTGAGAGAGTTTACTGAGACCTCCATAGAAAAACCTCTAAAGAGACAAAGCTAGAAAGGGTGAGCTACATCATGGATGCGCTCACCCACTTTCATTATGGCCCTCTTATGTCTTGGATAAGAAACGGTACAAATGACATTCTTTTAATCACTCACAAACTAAGTATGCAACAGTGCAAAGGATGAAGTCATTCATATTATTGTCACATTTGAGGTCTTTGTATTTTCTTCTGGACAGCGATTACTGCTCAGCTCTTTAAGAAATTGTTCGAGTGCCTCAAAGTAGCCTTGGCAGTGCCAGGTATCATTGTGGGTCCCATCAGGAAAGACGGCCAATATTTTAGTCCGAGATGGGGATAGTTCATAGAGCTGTTTCATCATGAATGGAGGAATTAACTGGTCGGATAAACCAGAGATGAACAAAGAAGGCATTCGGCACTGGGAGATTTTTCTGTAAGACAAGAACTTATTCTTGTAGCACCACAAGGGAAGGTACCGCATCGGAAGAAAAGAAAACAAGGTGCTGGCCATATGAGGAATACTAAGAAACGTATTCTCTAAGATGACTGCTGAGATCCTGTGTGCATTTTCAGATGCCAAATGAACAGCAACTGCTCCCCCTAGTGATCGTCCAAATAGTATGATCTTTGTTTTATCAATGTCAGGTCTGGTCATGATATAGTCAAGCACCGCTTCGGAGTCTATGTACAGACCTTCCTCGCTTGGTTCTCCTTCACTTTTTCCATACCCTCTGTAGTCAACTAAGAGCAAGTTCGCTTTCAAGTTTACCAGCATTAGCAATGCATTTGGTAACCTGTGACCAATATTTCCTGCATTACCATGAAAATAGATAATGGTCGGACAGTCTGTGCTATTACCAGTGAATCTCAGAAGTATTAGATTGAGATGTATGCCGTCTTTTGTTTTTATGAATATTCTTTCATATGGTATCAGTGTGGGCATTGGGACATACAGTCGTGATGAAGATGGCTGGTCGGGGAAATAAAGCATAGCATCCTGAAATTTAAATAATATTCCAGCTATGGAAACAAATATTAGAAGCAGCAAAATAATGCCACCATACATATTGAAAGTCAATATCAAGGGCAAAAGACATATTCTGCATAGGCCCCAAGACCAGGATCCCAATGTCAGTAGCCATCTCTCCGCACAAGCCCAAAATACCCAGTGTTTTTCCATGGCCCTCTTCAACAAACGACCTAGAAGACAGTAAAGTGGTTGTTAGTCTAGAGATTATTATTATTCAGCATTTATATAGCGCTGACATCTTCTGCAGAACTGTACAGAGTATATAGTCTTGTCATTAACTGTCCCTCACAGCAGCTCATCAGAATCAATTTATTTTCGCCAAGTAAGTTTGCACCTACAAGGAATTTGTCTTGGCAGTTGCTTAACAAACACAAACAAAAACAATACAAGGACAGACAGTGTGAATATTACAAGTTAAGGACATTATAAGTATAGTGGCAGTAAGCAATGTGAGAATTGTTCATGTTTAGTTCTGTGCTGATTACTCATAATCTAATCCCTGCCATAGTGATATGTTCATCATTGACTAGGGCCTAATGAAAAGGAGGGGGGGGGGGGGGTAAATAAATTAACACAGACAAGGGGAGAACATGACTATACATATAGGGCTTGATTCACAAAGCAGTGCTAACTGTTAGCACGCCTGTGAAAACCCCCTTAGCACGTCTAAACAAGCTTTTCGCGCATAAAACTTTACGCGCGCAAAACTTTATGCGCGTAAAACTTTACGCGCGTACTGCACAGAGCGCAGGGCGCACCGCGCAAAGTGCCCATTAAAGCCTATGGGACTTAGCGCGCGTAAAACTTTGCGCGCGTAAAACTTTGCGCGCGCAAAGTTAGCGCGCGATCTGATTGAGAAATCCGATGCTAACCTACTTAGCACCCTGGTTAGCGTGTCTAAAGACTTTAGACGTGCTAAGTAGGTTAGCACCGCTTTGTGAATCAAGCCCATAGTGTCCTGGCTGAGATCAAAACTGTGGAACAAGCACTGAGATGAGAGAGCTATCCACTATGCCACTGTTACACCTTAGCGAACAGGTTTGATTAAATGAGTTCCTCTTTCCTCCTTGGCTGGAAGAATGTTACAATAAAAAGGGAATCTAAAGTGATAAGAAACGTATGATATAATGAATTGTATGCGTAGTACTGCTAAGAAATAGAACATTAGTAGCACAGAAACCAGTTTCATATTGTTTCCAGTACAGGAAGAGTTAAAAAAGTTCACTTGTCATCTATGTAAAAGCTTCTCTGAGCTCTCAGACCAGTTAAGTAGGCTACAGTGCTGTTTTCTGAGGCACGTATACGTCAAAGAAACAGCGATAGGCAGCTTCAGATAATATTGTACTGCAGGTGAGTTTAAAGGGTCATTGGCCCTGCTCTGTTTCATAGTTTTAACAAACCACTCTGTATTTCATTGCAAATATGATAGACCAGTTTTTACTACCATGTAGTATGAGAGTTTACCTTCAACATCTATTCACAGTATACAAAATCTGTTGACCCTCATATTAAATGGAGGTGGCCATATTTGCCAGTCATAGCCAATCAAAATTGAAGGGGTGTACCAGGTTTAAAGGTGCTTACATACATCCAATTTTGATTGACCAATTTTACCACTTCCGAGTAGTATGAGGACTTACTTACTGACAATCTGTTCATGGCATTCAAAATCTGATGCCTCTGATACTACAATGGAGGTGTCAAAATTAATAATCCTAACATGTATATAGTGCTTTTCTTCTGTTGGACTCAAAGCGCTCAAGAGCCACTCAGGGCACACTCAAAGGGGCCACCCTGCAGTGTTATGAAGTCTTGCCCAAGGACTTATTACTGAATAGGTACTGACCCTAGGAGGATTTGAACCCCTGTTGCCCATGTCGAAGGCATAGCCCTTAACCAGTACACTATTGGTCAGTGATTGGACAATCAAAATTGGATGTGTGTATGCACACTGATTCTCTGTGATGTTTTTATTGCTGTGCGTGTCCTTGCTGGAGATTACTCTTCATACACAGAATGGAAATTCTTCTCTTCATAGTTGTCACTGAAACGGGAATTGAGGATAATTGTATTGGCAACACCCATTTCAGTGACAACTGTAACATTTTAAAATCAATCTCATTTTCTATGACAGTGGCAACAGTCAGTGGAATTGGGAGAGTGGAGAGGAAGTCTCTCCAGAGGGAACAGAGAAAACAAGAACACTTGACAGAGGTTGAAAAGCTTTGCTTGTCAATCCAAATCAAAACTAAGCACACGTGTGGCACAAATGTTGACGAAACTTCCCCCAACAATCCAGTAAGGAGGCTGCTAAAAAGATAAAGATGGGTGATAAATACAACTTGAAGTCTTAATTTGCTAGTTTGTAGGTCTCGTCCCAGTCCCTATTGCCTACAAAGTCAGAAGCATGTCAGTCCATCAACTGTATACGTAAACCTCAGCGCTATTCAATTGCCCCAATCCTTCTCCCGCAGCCTGCAGACACCCAGTGCTCAACAAAGATATACAGTGTCCGCCACCATAGGACAAAACAATATGCCAGGCTCAGTAGGATTTTGTTCACAGGGGGTAAAACATTTTTTTTTATTTCACACAATGGTAAAATTATAAACAAAACAACTTACATTGTGGGCCCATGCACACTGGACCCACTTGCATAGAGATTGCTCATAAGGTTCTTGCACTGAATAAAAATTCTAAGGATATATCCCGATGACGGCATAGAGCCGAAACCTGGTAGGGAAGGAGAGACGGGCTAACTCCAAACACATCATCCTTAAGTAATAAGGTGCACTTAGAATTTTTATTCAGTGCAAGAACCTTATGAGCGATCTCTATGCAAGTGGGTCCAGTGTGCATGGGCCCAAAATGTAAGTTGTTTTGTTTATAATTTTACCATTGTGTGAAATAAAAAAAAGGTTTTACCCCCTGTGAACAAAATCCTACTGAGCCTGGCATATTGTTTTGTCCTATGGTGGCGGACACTGTATATCTTTGTTGAGCACTGGGTGTCTGCAGGCTGCGGGAGAAGGATTGGGGCGATTGAATAGCGCTGAGGTTTACATATACAGTTTATGCAGCTCCACTTTGGATTGGAACTACCTCTGGCAGCTCGATTTATTGCACCTACGAGTAGCCCTTGATAAAATCCTTTTGCATGTCAGTCCATCAACAAGCATGTACATAAAAAGTCACGTCACTCAAAGCCAGAGGTTTGTGTGATGGGAAGCTTACCTAGTAATAAGTGATGCTCTGCACGCTACTGATAATAAGGTAAGTGGAAACCTTAACACACATGGATCAGTATTTTAAGTGTTAATTCACTAAAGAAGCTTGCCTTATTAAAGAGACTCTGTAACAAAATCTTCAGCCTTAGTACTTCTATCCTATAAGTTCCTTTGCCTGTTCTAATGTGCTCTGGCTTACTGCAGCCTTTCCTAATTGCATTGTCTCTGTAATAAATCTTGTCTCCTTTCCTCTGTCGTGTCTGTCTGGCTAAGGCTTGAATGTGTGGAATGTGCAGGGCTGCTTGTGATTGGATAGAAGCGACACATCCCCTCTGCAGGCCCCCTGCAAGGCTCTGTATGACTCACACACTCTGCTTATGTGAGCCTATCATAAGCTGGTTAGTTTGTTTGTAAACACTGCCTAAAACTGGCAATTACAAGCCAGGATTGCAGCAGAGAGTGGCAGAAACAGCACAGAGGGGCCCAGAAGAACATAATGAATAGAATGGTATGCTTTTTGCTGTAAAAATGTTAGAGTAACGATTCTCTTTAAGGTGTAGTGATAGGTTTTCAGTGAGAAATCAAGAGTATTATCTTATCACTCCAGTCCTTAAGTTATCACCTCTGTAGTTATTTTCACATGTAGTTGATAGGGAGCAGAGGAGAACAGGCAGGCAGGATGAAGCTCTGCCCCTCCTGCTGCCTCCTCTGCCAGCATGATTACGAAAGAAAGAAAGAAAGAAAGAAAGAAAGAAAGAAAGAAAGAAAGAAAGAAAGAAAGAAAGAAAGAAAGAAAGAAAGAAAGAAAGAAAGAAAGAAAGAAAGAAAGAAAGAAAGAAAGAAAGAAAGAAAGAAAGAAAGAAAGAAAGAAAGAAAGAAAGAAAGAAAGAAAGAAAGAAAGAAAGAAAAGAAAAGAAAGAAACTTAGTGTGGTTGTGTGTCTGTGTGGCCCTGTATACAAACTTATGATGTCTCTCTCTACCTCCCGCTCTGTGTGCCTGCTGTGTATTTCTATCTATAGAGTCCCCTTTAGTATAAAATACTTGCAGGCGATAATTTAAGGATTCAAACATTATCTTTATAAATCGCTCCTTAACCTCCCTGGCGGTTTGTTAAAATCCGCCAGGGGGCAGCAAATACCTTTTTTTTATTTTTTTTTCATGTAGCGAGACAATGTCTCGCTACATAATAGCCGCTGCTGAGCGGCATCCCCCCAGCCCCTCCGATCGCCGCCGGCGAACGGAGATCAAGAGATCTCGTTCAAAGAACGGGATCTCTTGGAGGGCTTCCCCCGTCGCCATGGCGACGGGGCGGGATGACGTCATCGACGTCGTGATGTCAAAGGGGAATCCGATCCACCCCCCGGCGCTGCCTGGCACTGATTGGCCAGGCAGCGCACGGGGTCTGGGGGGGGCGGCTGCGGCGACGGGTATAGCGGCGGATCGGGGGGCAGCGGCGGCGATCGGAGGTTACACGCAGCTAGCAAAGTGCTAGCTGCGTGTAACAACAAAAAAAAATTATGCAAATCGGCCCAGCGGGGCCTGAGCGGTGCCTCCCGGCGGCATAGCCCACTATCACCAGCCTTTGTTACTATACCGTGCCCCCCCAGGCCCCCTCTGCTCTCTGCTGCCCCGCCCCCCCCCCCAAAAAAAAAACCAACAACACTGTGCTAGCGACATGCAGCGTGTCGCTAGCAGGCTGTTCACATCCAGGCTGTCATTTACCAGCGCTTCCCCGCCTCCTCTATCTGGCTGCTCCTTGCCTGCGTCCCTTCCCTCCAATCAGCTTACAGAGGTGGGGAGGGAAGGGACGCAGGCGAGGAGCGGCGTTATAGAGGAGGTGGGGGAATCAGAGGACAGTGACAGTCTAGATGTAAACAGCCTGCTAGCGACATGCTGCTTTTTTAGGGGGGGTGGCGACACGGTATAGTAACAGAGGCTGGTGATAGTATGCCAACCAGTCTCTGTGTCCTAATAGCATTCTTAAAACCCACCTCGGGTTCTCTTTAAAAAGACAGAATCCTTATTTTAAGGATTACATAAGGTAAATGGCTTAGTGAATCCTAAATGGTGATAATTCTTGGATCTTTTTACTGTTATTAAGAAACAGGAGATAAGCTTACTAAATTGTGGCCAATGTATCATATCCAAGATGGCGCCGGACTCGGACGCCGCGGCCACAGGGCTCCAGCCCAAGGCCATGGACCAGGCCGCAGCCACCAGAGCCTCTACACCAAAGGTACATAAGGGGTACCAGAGGCTATATGCTCCATCATCAAGCTGGGTGCCCACAGCCCCTCTGTTGGACCTTATACTGCCAGACTGACCGACCGCACTGACTAAACCACAGTAATGGCTAATGCCCAGCCACTGGGACATGCAACCAGGCCACCAGCCAGCTACGGCACTGCCGCAACCCGCAGGGACTTTCTTTTTTTTTTTTTTCTCTCCCTTTCTTCTCTACTATCTCTGTACACTACTTTTTCCATAGGCATTCTGGGGGGGCATCCGAATAGCTGCAGAGCTGTTGAGCGCTGCAGAGAAGGTAGCGGCTCCACTCACATAGCACTTGGATGTCCCCTCTGGACCGTCCACTATGTAACTATGTAACGAATTATTATGTCCCATGCACTGTGTACTCACTACTAAATGTAATGTACATTACTGCTTGTGTTTTGCTGTACCATCACCAACCCTGTATGTGCCAAAAATAATTCCGGGTACAACCCGTTGTACTTAGCTAAATAAATTCTGATTCTGATGTAGAATTGCTGTGGTGCTGAAGCAGCACTGGGTGGCATTCACGGGACATGCCGGGACAAGGTCCTCCAGCACCCAAGGCCGAGACATCAAAGTGCGTCCCTCCATCTTTCCCACCCCAGCCGTCACACACTGATTGCTATTAGACTACGAGGCGCCCCAGGGGCCACAACACCTTAATCTCTAGTTATCTGGCTTGCAGTCACTACCATGTACCCCCTTTTCCTATCTCTTTCTGCTTCAAACACAAAAGGGGAATGATAGCTGAGCGAGTTGTGCAACCCCTTCTAAACTGTGCCCTGAGGCTGGAGCCTCTCTCGCCTCTGCCTTGGCCCGGCCCTGGTGTCATTTCAACACCAGCCACAATGTTAAATAACCTTCAAAGGAAGTTTGAGGCCAGAGGAAAGTAGAGGGTGGCATTACTGATGCCCATTCAAAGAATACAGCCTACCTAGCTGCTGTGCTCACCATATGCCTCTAATACTGTCTAAAAACACTGAACATTATCTCATTGGTGCCCAATTGCATAAGCACTTTGTTTCAAAACATACCTGTTGTATAAATCTTCAGAATGGAAAAGTTACTAGTCCACAGCAATAACCTCTCAGTGCAGCTATTCAGCTGTCTGTGGCTGCAGTGATCTTTCCAAAGAGTTGTAGGCCCTCCAGCCTCACATGAATCAACAGCCACTTCTCCGGAGCAATTAACAGGACCTGTATGAAGGGAAGCAATAAGGATTATGATGATGTTTTAGATAGGCACCTATAATTTATTTCACATACTGCTGTGTAAAGGGGGGGGGGGGGGGGGGGTGGGGCGGGGCGGGAATGACACCAAGTGGTATGTGTGTGACGTTACGCGGCAGGCGGGGAAGCGCCTGCACAATGGAATTGGCCATCGCTCGGCCAAGTTGATCCGCCAAATGGATTCCTTGTGGAGCAGTAATCGGGGGGATACTATAAACATGCCAGACTTATCATGTATGTGTGCGTAGGTTACAGGACAACTAATATGAGAAGCATATGGAGGCTGACATATTTTTTTTTTTTTTAACAATACCAGTTGCCTGGCAGCCCTGCTGATCTGTTTGGCTGCAGTAGTGTCTGAATAACACCAGAAACAAGCATGCAGCTAATCTTGTCAGATATGACAATATCAGAAACACATGATCTGCTGCATGCTTGTTCAGGGTTTGTGGCTAAAAAAGTATAAGAGGCAGAAGATCAGCAGGATGGCCATGCAACTGGTATTGCTTAAAAGGAAATAAATATGGCAGCCTCCATAGCCCTCTTGATACAGTTGTCCTTTAAAAGAGAACCCAAGGTGGGGTTCTGACAATGCTATCCGCATACAGAGGCTGGGTCTGCCTATACTGCCCAGCCTCTGTTGCTATCCAGATCCCCCTTAAGCTCCCCCCCATGCTCTGCTATCCCCCATAAATCACAGCTGCACTGTGCGGGCTGTGTTTACCTTTGTACTGTCAGTGTCGGTGCTCCCCCCGCCTCCTGCATAGCTCCGGTCCACGCCCGCATCCCTTCCCTCAAATCAGCGGGGAGGGAAGGGACGCAGGCAGGGACCGGAGCTATGCAGGAGGCGGGGTGGGGGGAGGGCCGAGGCTGACAGTACATAGGTAAACACAGCCCGCTGCGACACGCTGTGTGTCAACAGCGCGGCTGTGATTTATGGGGGATAGCAGAGCGCAGGGGGGCTTAGGGGGGATCTGGATAGCAACAGAGGCTGGGCAGTATAGGCAGACACAGCCTCTGTATGCGAATAGCATTGTCAAAACCCCACCTGGGGTTCTCTTTAAGGCCTCATGTAGTTTGAGTGTATAACATCCTTTGCTCCTCACCAAGAGACCGATTAGTTTTTTTTTTCCCCCAGAGTTCAAGATCATGATATAACATGTGAGTTGAACGACAATATGTTTTAGACGAGGCTATGATATTACCATCTACTGTCTAGAGTTATTTGGGAAGTACATAGGTAGAAAAAAAACCCAGTCTTGTAAAAGTAATACCTTTTAATGGCTAACTGATAAAGTTAAATGATGCAAGCTTTCTGGGATCTAGCCCTCTTCAGGTTTATTTCCAGATGTTAGCTGAATGCAAGTATATAGTAAACACGAAGATGACAGTTGTGCTGGTTACTTGTTAGCAGTTAGAGGTCAGGTGATCAGCAGGCTGGAGCCAGCGAGCTCATGCAAGCTTACATGAAATCTAGCAGGTTTCTGAAGATCATGAAGCCAAGTCAATCATGTTACATAATAGGGCTGCACGATTTCTCGGTTTTAAACCGAAACCGCGGTTCCTGTGAAGACGATCTGGGGATCGTCTGTATCCGGCGGTTTTCGGTTTTAAATGAGCGGGGCGGGAGAGGCGCGTCTAGTGCAGAGCGGCACACAATTCTAGCTAGGTACGCCGTACGGCACTCGTTGGGCGGATCCAGTGGCAGAAGCAGTGCATATATATGATGCTAATGAGCCGGGCAGCGGAGGGGGGAGAGTCCAGTCCGGAGCGGCGCTTCACACACAGCTTCTCCAATCGCTGGATAGCAATGGAATGACGGAGGCGGTAGGCGGAGCTGTACGCTCTAGTACAGCTCCGCCTACCGCTGCCGTCATACCATCGCTATCCAGCGATTGGAGAAGCTGTGTGTGAAGCGCCGCTCTGGACTGGACTCGCCTCCCTCCGCTGCCCGGCTCATTATCATCAGATATATGCACTGCTTCTGCCACTGGATCCGCCCATCGAGTCCCGTACAGCGTACCTAGCTATTCATACTGGGCACTATACTAGCTATACTGGGGCACTATACTAGGGCGCTATACTAGCTCTACTGGGGCACTATACTAGCTCTACTGGGGCACTATACTAGGGCGCTATACTAGCTCTACTGGGGCACTATACTAGCTCTACTGGGGCACTATACTAGGGCGCTATACTAGCTACACTGGGGCACCATGCTAGCTACACTGGGGCACCATGCTAGCTACACTGGGGCACCATGCTAGCTACACTGGGGCACCATGCTAGCTACACTGGGGCACCATGCTAGCTACACTGGGGCACCATGCTAGCTACACTGGGGCACCATGCTAGCTACACTGGGGCACCATGCTAGCTACACTGGGGCACCATGCTAGCTACACTGGGGCACCATGCTAGCTACACTGGGGCACCATGCTAGCTACACTGGGGCACCATGCTAGCTACACTGGGGCACCATGCTAGCTACACTGGGGCACCATGCTAGCTACACTGGGGCACCATGCTAGCTACACTGGGGCACCATGCTAGCTACACTGGGGCACCATGCTAGCTACACTGGGGCACCATGCTAGCTACACTGGGGCACCATGCTAGCTACACTGGGGCACCATGCTAGCTACACTGGGGCACCATGCTAGCTACACTGGGGCACCATGCTAGCTACACTGGGGCACCATGCTAGCTACACTGGGGCACCATGCTAGCTACACTGGGGCACCATGCTAGCTACACTGGGGCACCATGCTAGCTACACTGGGGCACCATGCTAGCTACACTGGGGCACCATGCTAGCTACACTGGGGCACCATGCTAGCTACACTGGGGCACCATGCTAGCTACACTGGGGCACCATGCTAGCTACACTGGGGCACCATGCTAGCTACACTGGGGCACCATGCTAGCTACACTGGGGCACCATGCTAGCTACACTGGGGCACCATGCTAGCTACACTGGGGCACCATGCTAGCTACACTGGGGCACCATGCTAGCTACACTGGGGCACCATGCTAGCTACACTGGGGCACCATGCTAGCTACACTGGGGCACCATGCTAGCTATACTGGGGCACCATGCTAGCTATACTGGGGCACCATGCTAGCTATACTGGGGCACCATGCTAGCTATACTGGGGCACCATGCTAGCTATACTGGGGCACCATGCTAGCTATACTGGGGCACCATGCTAGCTATACTGGGGCACCATGCTAGCTATACTGGGGCACCATGCTAGCTATACTGGGGCACCATGCTAGCTATACTGGGGCACCATACTAGCTATACTGGGGCACTATACTAGCTATACTGGGGCACTTAGCTATACTGGGGCACTATACTAGCTATACTGGGGCACTATACTAGCTATACTGGGGCACTATACTGGGACACTATACTAGCCATACTGGGGCAACTAAACTCCCTGTACTGGGGCAACTATGCTAGCTATGGCGCCACACCCAAGCCCCCCCTCCCCCCAAAACCCGCTGTGCACGGCACTGTACACTACACTAGGATGCACCCCCCGCGGTCCCCAGAGAAAAAATTTGGTCAAAGTGGTCCCTGGGCCGGAAAAGGTTGGGGACCCCTGCCGGACGCCACAGTCCACACACTATTGTTCAAGCTCAGGGGTACATTGTGAATTTAGTGCTAAAGCTTGTTTTGGAAAAAATCGTGAAAAAGAAAATCGAAATCACAATTTTTGACAGAAAAATCGCAATTTCAATTTTTACTCAAAATCGTGCAGCCCTATTACATAAGGAGTCATGAATATCATTATCCCATTCCAATATTGGGAAATATACAAACATTAATGCCTACTTTTTCCATATAATCATTTCTGATTGTTAGAGATTCAAGATTTGAGCACCTTATTGTCATTGTGTAACACAACAAAATTACTTTTCATAACAGCCCCACGGTGCATATAGGGAACATAGTGATGGTAACAAAGATAGCAGACGAACGACACCTCATATTCTTGTTCCTACCACTGGTCAGTATACACACACTATTTTAATTCGGGGGTACCACGTATCTGAGTACTCTTTATGTCTATGATTTTATAGTTCATGTATCCTTACTAAAGTGGTCTACACTTAGTACTGCTTTTTTTTAATCATTTTTATGATATATCATCGATCTTACACTGACGCTATCTGGAGGAGGATTTTATGCAGTTAAAGATTGGAACAGTTCTGAGACCACTGTGAGCAAAATTTTCCGTCTGGACCGATCGACTAAATTGACCAATGTCAGATGGAAATTGGTAAACTTCTGCATTAACGATTTCACAGCAAATTTGATAACCGTGATCCAATCTTCTGTAGATTGATGGGAAATTGAAGTAGTGTATGGATACCTTTAGAGGCAGAGGATCAGCAGAATTGCCAGGCAACTAGTATTATTATTATTGGTTTATAAAGCGCCAATATATTCCGTGGCGCTGTACAAAGTAGGAAAACAACAAGGGGTACATAATGATACAGACAATGTTATACATCAAATACGGACACTGGTACAAAATACAGAACAGGTGATTACAAGGACAGATGTAACATAATGACTAAAATGTATAACAGTGCAAGCTATAAAATGCATAACAAATTTCAAGACATAAAAGGGTGAAAGAGTCCTGCCCTTGCGAGCTTACAATATAAAGGTATTGCTAATAAGAAAATAAATATTACAGCCTCCATATACCTCTTACTTCAGTTGTCCTTTACAGGGACCTGAGCTCTATAATTGAACAAGAAAACAAGGGAGGTTCGTTAATGGAGTGGCCATTTACTTACAGGGGGAAGGTCTCTAGCGCCCCCTGCCCCCATTAACACAACTACACCTACTGGCTGGGAGATGTAGTCACATTAATCGATTACATGTGCAACATTGCCATGGATGTTCTGAACTGCAGTTCTGTGGCACATAAATATAGCAAGATGAAGGCACGTGGACCGATGGGGAGGGTAGATTGCAGGACACGGACGGACACACACACACACACACACACACACACACACACACACACACACACACACACACACACACACACAATTATTCATACCCCTGGCAAATTTTTACTTGAAGTTACTTTTATTCAACCAGCAAGTACTTTTTTGACAGGTAATGACATAGGTGTCTCCCAAAAGATAATAAGATGTTGTACAAGAGGAATTATTGTGGAAAAAAACATTTCTCAGCTTTTATTTACATTTATGCAAAAAGTGTCCAGTCCAAAATTATTCATACCCTTCGCAATAATCAATAGAAAAGCCTTTATTGGCTATTACAGCAATCAAACGCTTCCTATAATTGCAGACCAGCTTTTTGCATGTCTTCACGGGTATTTTTGCCCATTCATCTTTAGCAATGAGCTCCAAATCTTTCAGGTTGGAGTGTCTTCTTGCCATCACTCTGATCTTTAGCTCCCGCCACAGATTCTCAATTGGATTCAAGTCAGGACTCTGGCTGAGCCACTCCAAATCGTTAATGTTGTCTGCTAACCATTTCTTCACCACTTTTGCTGTGTGTTTTGGGCCATAGTCATGCTCAAATGTCCATTGGTGGCCAAGGCCAAGTTTCTCTGCAGACTACCCGTTGTGTTCCCACTCCCGCGATCGCGGGCGTTTTGCGATAATCGCATTATCCGCATCGTTTTGGTTGCAATTCTTGAGTGATCGCGATTAGCATGTATAGAACTGCTAATTGCAATCGCGCCCTGTGTCCAGTGTTAAATCGCAGCACAATTACTCCCACAAGTTTAGATGTGAACAGGGCCTTACTATGATCACCTTCCCTGGTCCATTGGCTGAAAAAATAACCCCAAAGAATTAGGTTCCTACTTCCTACCACCATGTTGGACAGTGGGGATGGTGTTCTTTGGGTTGAAGGCTTTTTTTTTTTTTTTTTTACGCCAAATGAAGGAAACATCATTGTGACCAAACAATTCAATTTTCGTTCCACAAAAGACCAGAAGTCATCTTCTTTGTCTAGATGAGCATTTACAAAGGCAAAGCTAGCTTTTGTGTGCCTTATCTAGAGAAGTAGTGTCCTTGTTCTGCATCAGTGGAACCCAGCAGTGTGCCGTGTCTGTTGGATTGTCTGCCTTGAGACATTGCCACCAGGAGAGCCCACCAGAATGGCCTTGGTGGTGATCCTTGGATTCTTTATCACCTCTCTCACTATCCTCCTGGCCGCACAGGTGTCACGTTTGGCTTCCGACCACGTCCTCTTAGATTTTCCACAGTGCAGAACATCTTGTATTTTTTAATAATACTTTGCACTGTAGCCACTGGAACTGAAAAACATTTAGAAATGGCCTTGTAGCCCTTTCCTGACTCGTGAGCAGGCACAATGCCCAGCCGCAGGTTCTCACTGAGCTCTTTTGTCTTAGCCAAGACTGTCCACAAACCAACTGCAGAGAGCTGCTGTTTTTCACCTGTTGAATGAATTAAAACAGCTGTTCCCAATTAATCAGGGTAATTCGGATGCTTTAGAACAGCTTGGTCTATTTGGAATGGTATAGAACTTTGGATTTTCCCACAGACTGTGATAGTTTACGAAGGGTATGAATAATTTTGGACTGGACGCTTTTTGCTCAAATTTAAATAAAAATTGAGAAATGTTTTTTTTCCTACAATAACGCCTTTTGTACATTGTCTTATCTTTTGTGAGACACCTATGTCCTTTCCCATCAAAAAAATTACTTGCTGGTTGAATAAAAGTAACTTTAAAGGGAAGGTTCACGGTCCACTAAAAAAAAAAAAAAAAAAAATCCACTTACCTAGGGCTTCCTCCAGCCCGTGGCAGGCAGAACTACTGCGCCTGCGCAGTACAGCCCGGAGGACGGCCGATGACGACAGCGCGCACGCGTGAGACTCGCCCGAGGTAAGTGGATTAGCATTTTTTTTTTTAGTGGACCGTGAACCTTTCCTTTAAAGGAGTTGTCAGGCAAAATGGAGGGCGCTCTGTACTGCGCCATCGGCGCTGTCAATCACCGCCACGTGGGCCGGAGCAGACTGCGCAGGCGCAGAACTACTGCGCCTGCGCAGTCCGCTCCGGCCCACGTGGCGGTGATTGACAGCGCCGATCGCTCTGACGTCATCGCCGGGGACTGGGTCGGAGCTCCGCAAACGGCTGCGGGAAGAGCTGCGGCGAGGGAGGTCCTGGGAGCTTGGGGCTGGAGGAAGCCCCCGGTAAGTAGTGTTTATTTTATTTAATTTTGCCTGACAAATCATTTAAGTCGAAATTTGCCAGGGGTGTGAATAATTATGGGCAGCACTGTACACATTACTTTTGGTGTACTGGACACCTAGTGGCCAAAAAGTAAAAAGAGATGTTAAATACATTAAAGAGGAACTGTAACGACAAAACGGCCCCTGGGGGGTACTCACCTCGGGTGGGGGAAGCCTCAGGATCCTAATGAGGCTTCCCACGCCGTCCTGAGTCCCTCGGGGGTCTCGCTGTAGCCCTCCGTACAGCCGTGACGCAATATTTACCTTCCTGGCTCCTGCGCAGGCGCTCTGATGGCTGTCGGCGCCGAAGTAGGCGGAAATACCCGATCGCCGTCGGGTCTGCTCTACTGCGCAGGCGCAAGTTTCCGGCGCCTGTGCAGTAGAGCGGACCCGACGGAGATCGGGTATTTCCGTCTATTTCCGTGCCGAAAGTCGCCACAGCGCCCCCGCTGGAGCCAGCAAAGGTAAATATTGAAGCTACAGTCGGCTCTGTCGCCGGCTGTTCGGAGGGCTGCAGCGAGACCCCCGTGGGACAGAGGACGGCGTGGGAAGCCTCATTAGGATCCGGAGGCTTCCCCCACCCGAGGTGAGTACCCCCCAGGGGAGGTTTTTGTTGTTACAGAGTCTCTTTAACCACTTAAGGACCGCCCCCAGCCGATGGGCGGCGGCAAAGTCCGGGCCCAAACGACCGCAATACGCCCATCGGCGGGGGCGGCTGCGGGAGTGGCTATGCGGCGATCGCATCATTTGTGACGCGATCAGCCGCCGGGGACTGGCTCCGCCCACCGCTCGCTGTAACCCGCCGTCCGTTCGGAAGCGCCGGCGGGTTACTAGCTGCCCGATCGCCGCACGGAAAGTGTATAATAGGCTTTGTAATGTATACAAAGCCTATTATACTGGCTGCCTCCTGCCCTGGTGGTCCCAGTGTCCGAGGGACCACCAGGGCAGGCTGCAGCCACCCTAGTCTGCACCCAAGCACACTGATTTCCCCCCCCCTGCCCCCTGATCGCCCACAGCACCCCTCAGATCCCCCCCCTGCCCACCCCCCAGACCACTGTTTGCACCCAATCACCCCCCTAATCACCCATCAATCACTCCCTGTCACTATCTGTCAACGCTATTTTTTTTTTTAGTCCCTAATCTGCCCCCTACTCCCTCCTGATCACCCCCCCACCCCTCAGATTCTCCCCAGACCCCCCCCCCCCCCCGTGTACTGTATGCATCTATCCCCCCTGATCACCCGTCAATCACCCGTCAATCACCCCCAGTCACTGCCACCCATCAATCACCCCCTGGCACTGCCACCCATCAATCAGCCCCTAACCTGCCCCTTGCGGGCAATCTGATCACCCACCCACACCAATAGATCGCCCGCAGGTCCGACATCAGATCACCTCCCAAGTGCAGTGTTTACATCTCTTCTCTCCTCTAAACACCCACTAATCACCCATCAATCACCCCCTATCACCACCTGTCACTGTTACCCATCAGATTAGACCCTAATCTGCCCCTAGGGCACCCAATCACCCGCCCACACCTCAGAACGCCCTCAGACCCCAGCCCTGATCACCTCGCCAGTGCATTGCTTGCATCTATTTCCCCCCTCTAATCACACCTTGAGACACCAATCAATCACCTCCTGTCACCCCCTAGCACACCTACCCATCAGATCAGGCCCTAATTTGCCCCGTGTGGGCTCCTGATCACTCGGCCAAACCCTCAGATCCCCCTCAGACCCCCTTCCGATCACCTCCCCAGTGCATTGATTGCATCTATTTTCCCCTCTAACCGCCCCCTGAGACACCCATCAATCACCTCCTGTCACCCCCCTAGCACTCCTATCCATCAGAACAGGCCCAATACATCCTGTCATTTAAGAGGCCACCCTGCTTATGACCGGTTCCACAAAATTTGCCCCCTCATAGACCACCTGTCATCAAAATTTGCAGATGCTTATACCCCTGAACAGTCATTTTGAGGCATTTGTTTTCTAGACTACTCCTCGCGGTTTAGGGCCCCTAAAATGCCAGGGCAGTATAGGAACCCCACAAGTGACCCCATTTTAAAAAGAAGACACCCCAAGGTATTCTGTTAGGTGTATGATGAGTTCATAGATTTTATTTTTTGTCAAAAGTTAGCGGAAATTGGATTTTTATTGTTTTTTTCACAAAGTGTCATTTTTCACTAACTTGTGACAAAAAATAAAATCTTCTACGAACTCACCATACCCCTAACGGAATACCTTGGGGTGTCTTCTTTCTAAAATGGGGTCACTTGTGGGGTTCCTATACTGCCCTGGCATTTTAGGGGCCCTAAACCGTGAGAAGTAGTCTAGAAAAATGCCTCAAAATGACCTGTGAATAGGACGTTGGGCCCCTTAGCGCACCTAGGCTGCAAAAAAGTGTCACACATGTGGTATCGCCATACTCAGGAGAAGTAGTATAATGTGTTTTGTGGTGTATTTTTACACATACCCATGCTGGGTGGGAGAAATCTCTCTGTAAATGGACAATTGTAAGTAAAAAAAAAATCAAAAATGTGTCATTTACAGAGATATTTCTCCCACCCAGCATGGTTATATGTAAAAATGCACCACAAAACACATTATACTACTTCTTCTGAGTACGGCGATACCACATGTGTGACACTTTTTTGCAGCCTAACTGTGCTAAGGGGCCCAAAGTCCAATGAGTACCTTTAGGATTTCACAGGTCATTTTGAGACATTTGGGTTCAAGACTACTCCTCACGGTTTAGGGCCCCTAAAATGCCAGGGCAGTATAGGAACCCCACAAGTGACCCCATTTTGGAAAGACTACACCCCAAGGTATTCCGTTAAAAGTACGGTGAGTTCATAGAAGATTTTATTTTTTGTCACAAGTTAGCGGAAATTGATATGTATTGTTTTTTTTTCACAAAGTGTCATTTTCCGCCAACTTGTGACAAAAAAAAAAATCTTCTATGAACTCGCCATACACCTAACGGAATATCTTGGGGTGTCTTCTTTCTAAAATGGGGTCACTTGTGGGGTTCCTATACTGCCCTGGCATTTTAGGGGCCCTAAACCGTGAGGAGTAGTCTAGAAAACAAATGCCTCAAAATGACCTGTGAATAGGACGTTGGGCCCCTTAGCGCACCTAGGCTGCAAAAAAGTGTCACATGTGGTATCGCCGTACTCAGAAGAAGTAGTATAATGTGTTTTGGGGTGTATTTTTATACATACCCATGCTGGGTGGGAGAAATCTCTCTGTAAATGGACAATTGTGTGTAAAAAAAAAGTCAAATAATTGTCATTTACAGAGATATTTCTCCCACCCAGCATGGGTATGTGTAAAAATACACCCCAAAACACAATACTTCTCCCGAGTACGGCGATACCACATGTGTGGCACTTTTTTGCACCCTAACTGCGCTAAGGGGCCCAAAGTCCAATGAGTACCTTTAGGATTTCACAGGTCATTTTGCGACATTTGGTTTCAAGACTACTCCTCACGGTTTAGGGCCCCTAAAATGCCAGGGCAGTATAGGAATCCCACAAATGACCCCATTTTAGAAAGAAGACACCCCAAGGTATTCCGTTAGAAGTACGGTGAGTTCATAGAAGATTTTATTTTTTGTCACAAGTTAGCGGAAAATGACACTTTGTGAAAAAAAAAATTAAAATCAATTTCTGCTAACTTGTGACAAAAAAAAAAAAAATCTTCTATGAACTCACCATACTCCTAACGGAATACCTTGGGGTGTCTTCTTTCTAAAATAGGGGAATTTGTGGGGTTCCTATACTGTCCTGGCATTTTAGGGGCCCTAAACCGTGAGGAGTAGTCTTGAAACCAAATTTCTCAAAATGACCTGTGAAATCCTAAAGGTACTCATTGGACTTTGGGCCCCTTAGCGCAGTTAGGGTGCAAAAAAGTGCCACACATGTGGTATCGCCGTACTCAGGAGAATTAGTATAATGTGGTTTGTGGTGTATTTTTCCACATACCCATGCTGAGTGGGAGAAATATCTGTATAAATAGACAACTGTGTGTAAAAAAAAAATAAAAAATTGTCATTTACGGAGAAATTTCTCCCACCCAGCATGGGTATGCAGTGTTCTCCCCAGAATTTTTTCCCAGCCGGGTGGCATGAAATAGTAGCCGGGTGGCATGAAAAAGCAGCCGGGTGGGGCGAGATGAAAATGCAGGGCAACTCTGCTTACAGCATAGGAGGAGGTGAGCAGATGACAGCCGGGTGGTCACCAAATCTAGCCGGGTGGAGCACCCGGCTAAAAGAGCCTGGGGAGAACACTGGGTATGTGTAAAAATACACCCCAAAACACATTATACTACTTCTCCTGAGTACGGCAATACCACATGTGTGGCACTTTTTTGAAGCCTAACTGCGCTAAGGGGCCCAAAGTCCAATGAGCATCTTTAGGCTTTACAGGGGTGCTTACAATTAGGCACCCCCCAAAATGCCAGGACAGTGAACACACCCCACAAATGACCCCATTTTGGAAAGTAGACACTTCAAGGTATTCAGAGAGGAGCATAGTGAGTCCGTGGCAGATTTCATTTTTTTTCTGTCGCAAGTTAGAAGAAATGGAAACTTTTTTTTTTTTTCTTTTTTGTCAGAAAGTGTCATTTTCCGCTAACTTGTGACAAAAAATAAAATCTTCTATGAACGCACCATGCCTCTCAGTGAATACTTTGGGATGTCTTCTTTCCAAAATGGGGTCATTTGGTGGGTATTTGTACTATCCTGGAATTTTAGCCCCTCATGAAACCTGACAGGTGCGCAGAAAAGTCAGAGATGCTGGAAAATGGGAAAATTCACTTTTGGCACCATAGTTTGTAAACGCTATAACTTTTACCCAATCCAATAAATATACACTGAATGGTTTTTTTTTAATCAAAGACATGTAGCAGAATAACTTTCGCGCTCAAATGTATAGGAAATTTTACTTTATTTGAAAAATGTCAGCACAGAAAGTTAAAAAAATCATTTCTTTTATCATGTCTTTTTTGCTGAATATAATAAAAAGTAAAAATCGCAGGAGCAATCAAATAGCACCAAAAGAAAGCTTTATTAGTGACAAGAAAAGGAGCCAAAATTCATTTAGGTGGTAGGTTGTATGAGCGAGCAATAAATCGTGAAAGCTGCAGTGGTCTGAATGGAGAAAAAGGCTCTGGTCCTTAAGGGGCGAAAAGACTGTGGTCCTCAAGTGGTTATAAAATGAAGAAACAAAAAAAAAAAAAAAAAACCCATCAGTCATTAAGTCATTAACCCCTTCTTTCCACCTCCCCTATAGTTCTCAAGATAGAAATCTTGGGGAGAAAGAAAAAAAAAAAAAAAAAAAACTAAGTCACCTTACAAGCTTTTACCTCTTGAGGACTGCAGGCTTACACCCTCCCCTAGTGACCAGGCCATTTTTTTTTTTTTTCCACAATTCAGCACTTTGCAGCTTTAAGGTAGCCATACACTGGTCGATGTGCCATTAGATCGACCAGCTGACAGATCCCTATCTGATCGAATCTGATCAGAGAGGGATCGTATGGCTGCCTTTACTGCAAACAGATTGTGAATCGATTTCAGCCTGAAACCGATTCACCATCTGCTGAGCTGCTCCTGCCGCCTGTCCCCCCCCCCCCCCCCCCCCGTATACATTACCTGACGCTGGCTCCCGGGCATCTTCTCCGCATTGCACGGCTCTGTTCCGGATCCATTACGGCGCTTCCTGTGTTACTCCGTGACCAGGAAGTTCAAATAGAGCGCCCTCTATTAGAACTTCCTGGTCACTGCAGTGACACAGGAAGCGCCGGGATGGATGGAGCCGGAACAGACGCCCGGGAGCCAGCCTCAGGTAATTTATACCTGATCGAATCGGCCGCCGCTAGCGACGCGCACTTTACCCGCGGGCGATCGAGGGTAATTTCCCGCACGGCGCGATCGACGGACCGATCCGATTTCGGGAGGGAATCGGATCGCCGGCTGCGTTTACCGCGAACGATTGGCAGCAGATTCGATCCCAGGATCGAATCTGCTGTCGAAACGGCCGGGAATCGAGCCAGTGTATGGCTACCTTTAACCTTTTTTGCTGCAGGGCCATACAACTAAGCACACAAATGAATCTTGCCTCCTTTTCTTGCCACCAACAGAGCTTTCTGTTGGTGGCATCTGATTGCTGCTGCAATGTTTTTTTGTTTTGTTTTGTTTTTTTTAATAAATGTATAAAGTGTTTTTCATTTAATTAAATGTTATTTTTATTTCCCTTCCTCCATCCCCAAGATCCATCATTACAAGCATTAGACAGTTTCAGGCAACGACACTAGTCCATTTCAGGTTAGTTTGACCCTTCATCACGGAGCAGTGCTTTTCAGCGCTGCTAGATTTGGGCGCAGCCGGCGCCTCCATAAACTATCACAGGAATTACATCTATAGCAGTGCTCAGTGAGTAACGTCAGCGGCGTCAGAAGACGGAGCCGAGGTTGCTTATAAAACACAATAATTCAGCCTCCAGCAATAGCTGGAAGCTGAATTATATCATTTCCCACTATCCATGGCGGCCTGGAGGGGGAATAGTAATTAACACGGCCCGGACTTGTGCATCAGCAGGATCAGCCATATACCGGCTGTATCCTGCGCCCAAGTCTACCGGCGCCTATTTCAAACGTATGCCTTCATCAGGCCTTTACAAAGCATATATGAATCAGGTGGGGTAGTGCAAGTCAATGAGCAGACACACACCCCAAAACAAAGCAAGATGGCAAAGGAAATTAAAAATAGGGCATCTGTTCCATCCACCTCTCTGATGGCTAGTCCAGCGACCTGTGAGCTGCAAAAGTCAGAATGCCCTGTTTGTTCAAAACTGCATGATCAAAATTATATATGATGTGGTCTCATAAATACACACTGATCCTCCTACATACAAATTGGGGGGCAGCTATGGATGGCCTGTGTCTCCCATGTAATGAAGCAAAGCCTGAGTTGCTGCAGTGTACTGGAGCTGATCCCCGAAATACACACACACAATTCATTGCACAGCACAGAGAAAACAGTCGGGGACTGCAGCAAATACAAAGCATGCCCGCCGCCCAGCATTGCACATGTAACTAGAGGCAGTAGCTCTCACTCTGCTTACGTGGCATGAAGTTACGGGCGTCTAAATTCCTCTCATCCCATTGCGTTACTCTCTCTCCGCTGTCACATCCAGCTGCTTTTCCGGGATCAGCTCCAAAACGTCACGGACTCTCGCTTGTCTCCAGTGTCACGTGACTCTGCCCGCCGCCATCTTTGCTAAGGGCAAGCCACAACTTCAAATCCAATTATTTACGGCGCTGTACAGATATCAAGAAAGCCGGAGGTTATAGTAAGTATATACAGGAGGTTTTATAAAATATATCAGCTACACTTTACTGCATAACTCTACGCTCCTCCAACATTCAGTCATTTCAAAGATGGCGGAGTTACGAGGCAGCACGCTAGTGATGTAATGAGTCTAAGCTCTGGCGCAGCCATCTGACGACGTCTTCGTTGTGTTGCTGTCACAGTAATTGGCAACTTGGCACTGGGCGGTGGGCTGCTCCTGCACAGTATGAAGGCAGCAGGTGAGAGCGGGAAAGGTGGGAAAGGGATGAAATATGTCATCATGTTATGCCAGGCAGGTAGCATATCGTGATAATTAGAGGGAAGCCAGGGCAAGTCTAGGCATGTCTCCATTCCTGCCTCGCCAGCTTCCACAGCTGAAGGGATGTCACAGTTAGAGTTCTAAGAATTGTTGGAATTCTTTCTTAAAGGAGTTCTGAGGCAAAATCATTAACATATTTTCATAGCTCCCAACTGTCCCTTTTTGGGAGCCCTGTCCCTCTTTCACCTTCATTTGTCCCTCTTTCAGGACTTTGTCCCTCTTTCTATGTAAATATATATATTTATATACTATAAATGTTTCTCTAAACTTTATTCCCAACCTTTAAATTGATATATTACTAATTTTAAAATGTTACTATGAAGGAAAATGAACCAGGATAGAAAGGACCAGTGTGATTTGAATTATAAAACAACATATGTTTCTTATGAAATCTTTATGGTATGCGTGACTAGAGGCATGTTGAGGGTGTGGCAGGGGCGTGGCTTAAGTGTCCCTTTTTTTCATCTCAAAAAGTTGGGAGGTATGTATTTTTTACTTACCTGGGGAATCTTCCAGACCCTCGCAGCCGTCTCAGTCCCTCGCTGTAGCCCTGGTCCTCCTCATTGGGCTCTATTCACAAAGAGCCAAAATTTACGCAAAATTTTACAGCTAAATTTCCGCCAGCGGTAAACTCCACATTTTTTCCACTTTCACTAATATTTTCCGCATGCGGGAAAAAAGATGCGGAAACAGCCATTATTCATGTGGGAATCATGCGGTAAAAAGGTTGCATGAAAAAGTATTTAAAAAAAAAAAATTAAAGTCCAGCAAGCACAGCCCTTAAGCCTCCAGACTTCATTAAAGTCAATGGGATGTGGAATATATCACCTACTACTTGTAGGTGATTAAAAATCGGTAATTAACGATAAAATGATGCGCCTGAACATTTTTGAGAATTGATTTTTTATTGCGGAAAATACAGACTTTTGCGGAAAATTTTCCGCATGAATCCCGCACTTTTTCTGCATGCGGAAAAAACATGCGGAGCATTTTGAGAATGTCAACTTGGCAGTGTTTTGGGCGCAAACTTCCCGCATGTACTTTACCGCATGCGGGAAGTCTTTGAGAATAGAGCCCAATGTCTCCGTAGGCTGCCCGCAATGAAGGCGACCCACTGGCAGGGTTGAGTCTTATGCACCTGTGCAGGCACTTGTGCCCTAGTGTCCACAACATCTGGCGTGTACTGCGCCTGCGCACAACTACTGCGGGTGGCCAGCGGGGACAATGGGTATCATTCATAAAGAGGCTGTCGGTAGTGCGGGAAAACACCGTTCTTCTCCGCAACCGGTAATTAAGACTTCTGGGTGGCCATTCATAAAGAAGTCTGCCTGTTGCGGAAGAAGTGCGGAGGTTTTCTGGAGGAAGCTGGCGGCAGCGTGGCGGAAGACATGCGGAAACTTAAAAGCTGCCCGATTCCCTCCCTGCGCTGCTCTGTCTGATGCTGCTTGGGAGGTCCCTCCCATTCATTTATATGTATTCCGCCCGCCTATCGCTACTGTCGAGCAAGCGGTATTTTCCTTCCGGATACCGCTTGCTCTAATCTTTATGAATGGATGTGTTTGTTACTTTTTCTAGATTAATCTAGAAAAACTCCGCACAAGGCGGAAATGTATCGCTCTGTCACCTTTTCATGCGGAAAGAGCCTTTATGAATGGGGCTTATGCTGAGTGGTCGGGAAAGTCACCGGTGTTAAGCATTTCCGCATGCGGAAATGCTTTATGAATGATACCCAATGAGGAGGACAGGGCTGCAACGAGGGTCTGAGAAGGCTGCGAGGGGCTGGAAGAAGGCCCTGGTGAGTAAAAAATATGTTAGTGATTTTGCCTTGAAAATGTGAGATGAATACAAGCATAGTATTGTTTCCTCCAGCCCATTCAGGTCATGGGCTCCATTGCCATCTTTCTGACCTGCTCTGGTTCTCCGTTGTCCATGGACAACTGGATTAGTTTACCTTCACAACCAGTTTAGGATTTCTGCGTGCAGTTTGTATTTTGCGCTTGCACAGATCAGAATCGCTCTGCGCCACTCAGATGAAGGTTTAGGCGGTAAGGGGAGCAGGTGTGGGGAATGGGAGGGACTCCTAGAACAATGTGCAGCATCTGGACACTCACCTGTATAAAGAATTATGGCCATGCAGGTAAGTAATCAACCCTGAGACACCCACCCTCTCCCCAATCCTGCATCGTTAAAGTAAACCTGAGACAGGTAAACTAAAATATTTTATACTTACCCTGGGTTTCCTCCAGCTCCATGAGCACTGATGGGTTCCTCGCTGTCCTCCCAAGTGCCTCCGTTCGCATTGTATCGGTGCCGGTAATTAGCTCAGCCAGATTGACGTGACCAATATCATGCGAACAGAGGCACTCGGGAGGATGTCATGGGACGCATCGATGCTCATGAGGATGGAGGAAGCCACGGGTAAGTATAAAATCTTTTAGTGTGCCCATCTCAGGTACACTTTAAGACAGAGCTATGTTTTCTATAGTGGAAGTACTCTGAACCTGAAGTAATAATAAACTTACGTGCACATGGACTGGGAATAGACATTTGACATTGTAATATAGTCCTAACTTTTAACAGTTCAACCCTCCACAAAATATTTAAACACACACTACGTACGTGTGCAAAAAGAACATTTTAGCTGTTACATCAGATAGGCGTGGTGCACACCAAAAACCGCTAGCAGATCCGCAAAATGCTAGCAGATTTTGAAACGCTTTTTCTTCTTTTTCTGTAGCGTTTCAGCTAGCATTTTGCGGTTTTGTGAAGCGTTTTTGGTGTAGTAGATTTCATGTATTGTTACAGTAAAGCTGTTACTGAACAGCTACTGCAGTGTTCTCCCCAGAAATTTTTTCCAGCCGGGTGGTATGAAAAAGCAGCCGGGTGGGAAAGGTTATGCTGAGTGCTACTAGGTGGGAAATCGCGCGACCCCCCCCCCCCCCCCCACCCCCCCACCACCATTAAATTGACAGACTAGGGTCTTGTTGTAGTGGAATCTCTTAAAGGGATACTTAACTGAAGAAAAATTAGGCTAGTTACTTTCCTGGGGATTCTTCTAGCCTCCTAAAGTCCTCCTGCTGCCCTCACTTCCATTCCACGCTGCTCTGTTACTTAGCCTCACACCTCCTCGATCATGCTCCTGTGGTCAGAGGTGCTTTGCCCATGTGCAGTAGCAATTTTTAGTTACTGCGCAAGTGCAGAATGCTACCAGTCACGGGAATATGATGGAGGAGGCGAGTGACACTTGGCTGCGCATGCAGCGTTCAGAGAGGAACACAGCAGTGTGGAATGACTGCAAGGGACAAGAACAACTTAAGTGGCTGGAAGAAGCCCCAGGTAAGTAACTGGCCATTTTCCTTTAACAAGTTAAAGTGTCCTTTAAAATTCTAACTACCCTTCTGCTGATTTAACCATGAAAGTAGCAGCTTTTCCCATATACATGGGTGGTCCCAGTGTGGAAATGAGGATTTTGGGCTATATCATGCTATAGCCTCAGATATCCCCTCTTACACCACCCATGTACATAGGAAACGTGGGGGGAAAACATCTTGGTAGTTACACTGTCAAATCTACAGATTGAACCTGGCTGCTGGTTGTAATGGGACACTGTCAGTCACATGAGATATTGCTGGCTATGTGGCTGTAAAGGGGCCGGGGTGTCTCTCACTAATCACTCTCTGCCTCCCCCCCACAGGCTGCAGCTCCCTCTCACCAGTGACACTCACCTCTGGCATTAATCAGGGGAAGGCAGTGACAGGACAAGATAATCATGGTGGTAAAAGGGTCAAGGCAGCATCATAAAGTTCTGGCTGGCGGCAGCTGAGTTAGAGGCCCCCTCCTCCATTAGAAGCAAGCGAGACTCGCACATACACAAACACGCTGCGTCTGGCAGCAGGACCAGTATAGGGAGAGCAGGAGAGTGTCTGGCAAAACATTCTACAAAGCACACAGCTGTGTGTTATCTCCAGCTCATATGAGCTGCGAGTACTTGGAGAGGATGAGGAGGACAGCGTCTGGCTGTACATTCTGAGAGCCGCACTTCCTCTCTCTTCAGCTCAACTGAGCTGCGTGTCTGACGTCCCTGCATTCCCCGCCCCTCCACAAAACACACAACTGCTGGGAGCTGAGGAGGAGGGCGGAGATAGCGTCCCTGAGTGACAGCGACTGGCTGCAATGATACAGCCACCGCTGCTCACTAATGAGCCGCACAGAACGGGATAACTTTACCCGGGCGCTCAGGGGAGACCAGCCGGGCGGCCCGCCCAGGTAAATGGCTCTGGGGAGAACACTGAACTGTAACAAAAACGCCTGGCAGACCACTCTGAAGTGCCGTTTTTCAGAGCGGTTTGCGTTTTTCCTATACTTAACATTGAGGCAGAAACGCATCCGCAATCCAAAATCTGCAGCAGCCCGGGAGTATGCGTTTCTGCAAAACGCCTCCCGCTCTGGTGTGCACCAGCCCATTGAGATACATTTACCCTAGCGGATCCGTACCTGCAAGCGAATCGCAAACCGCAGCAGAACCGCTCTGGTGTGCACTAGGCCTAAGTGCCAGTATTTTCCCTAGTAACTTTTAGCTCAACACTTCACCCAACTTTTTACTTTTTGTCACATGGCTCTATGAAGTAAGGCAGCTAACTGAATTGAATTAACTTTCCTGCTTGTTCCACTGCTATCTCTCTCTCTCTCGCTATATATATATATATATATATATATATATATATATATATATATATATATATATATATATATATATATATATATATCTATATCTATATCATGTGTGTGTTTGAAAAGGTGTGAAAATATCAACCTGGAGAAAAAGTGAATTGCATATGAGATAGTGTCTGGGGCTGAAATAAAGTTCCACATTTGTTGAGAAGCTAAACAGTCTTTTCTGTTTAGCACTGCACATTTCAATGAATAAAGAGAAAACATTCATTAACTGAATCCTAAAAAAACATTTCCACTGCATTTCATTGCTGTCATTAAAGGACCTGCTGAGATAATTTCAGTAATCGTCTTGTTAACTCAGGTGACAATGTTGACGAGCACAAGGCTGGAGATCATGTCAGGCTGACTGGGTTAAAATGGCAGACTTGACATGTTAAAAGGAGGGTGGTGCTTGAAATCATTAATCTTCCATTATTAACCATGGTGGCCAGCAAAGAAACGCATGCAGCCATCATTGCGTTGCATAAAAATGGCTTCACAGGCAAGGATATTGTGGCTACTAAGATTGCATCTAAATCAACAATTTATAGGATCATTAAGAACTTCAAGGAAAGAGCTTCAATTCTTGTTAAGAAGGCTTCAGGGCGTCCAAGAAAGTCCAGCAAGCACCAGGATCGTCTCCTAAAGAGGATTCAGCTGGGGATCGGAGTGCAACCAGTGCAGAGGTTGCTCAGGAATGGCAGCAGGCCGGTGTGAGCGCATCTGTACGCACAGTGAGGCAAAGACTTTTGGAAGATGGCCTGGTGCAAGAAGGGCAGCAAAGAAGCCACTTCTCTCTCAAGAAAACTTTAGGGACAGATTGATCTTCTGCAGATAGTATGGTGAATGGACTGCTGAAAACTGGGGCAAAGTCATATTCTCCGATGAAGCGCTTTTCAGATTGTTTGGGGCATCTGGAAAAAGGCTCATCAGGAGAAAAAAGGTGAGCGCTACCATCAGTCCTGTGTCATGCCAACAGTAAAGCATCCTGAGACCATTCATGTGTGGGGTTGCTTCTCATCTAAGGGTGTGGGCTCACTCACAATTTCGCCAAAAAACACAGTCATGAATGGTACCAAAACACCCTCCAACAGCAACTTCTTCCAACAATCCAACAACAGTTTGGTGAAGAACAATGCATTTTCCAGCACGATAGAGCACTGTGTCATCACGCAAAAGTGATAACTAAGTGGCTCGGGGACCAAAACGTTTGGGTCCATGGCCTGGAAACTCCCCAGATCTTAAACCCATTGAGAACTTGTGGTCATTCCTCAAAAGGCGGATGGACAAACAAAAACCAACTAATTCTGAGAAATTCAAAAAAGTGATTATGAAAGAATGGGTTGCTATCAGTCATGATTTCGCCCAGAAGTTGATTGAGAGCATGCCCAGGCGAATTGCAGAAGTCCTGAAAAAGCAGGGCCAACACTGCAAATACTGACTCTTTACATAAATCTCATGTAATTGTCAATAAAATCCTTTGAAACTTATGAAGTGCTTATAATTATATTTCAGTACAATCACAAAAACAACTGAAACAAATATATATAAAAGCAGTTTAGCAGCAAACTTTGTGAAAACTAATATTTTTGACAGTCTCAAAACTTTTGGCCAGGACTGTATATATTAACCTTCCTAGCGGTATGCCCGACACTGTGTCTGGGCAGGAAAACTTGCTAAAATCGGTATGCCCGAGCCCGACACAGTGTCTGGCTGCAGTACTATGGCTCACCACAACTGATCGCTCCGCTTCCGATGGCTCAGACCACATCTGCCAGCATCAGTCGTCACAGCCACGACATGCCGCCTCCCTGTACTGGCGATAGAGGAGACCAGAGCGGGTGATCAGTGATGCGGGCAAGAGGCACAGTGAGTAAAAGCGCCGGCCACCCGCTGTCACTGGAGAGAGGGAGGGTTGGATGGGATCTCAGTCACCGCTGTCACTTGAGGGAGGGATGGATTGGGGGGGGAGGATCTCTGCCTCCGCTGCTGTCACTGGAGAGAGAAGGATGGTTGCTGGGGTGGGATCTGTCACCCACTGTCACTTGGGGGGGGGGGGGGGGGGGGCATCTCAGGCCACCGCTGCTGTCACTTGATGGATGGGGGGAGGGGGGATCTCGGCTACTGCTGCTGTCACATGATGGATGGGGGGGGGGGATCTCGGCCACTGCTGCTGTCACTTGAGGGAGGGAGGGATGGATGGGGGAGGGGGATCTAGGCCACCCGATGTCACTTGAGGAAGGGATGGATGGGGGGGATCTTGGCCACTGCTATCACTGGAGAGGCAGGGGGGGAATAGGCCACTGCTATTGAGCGGGGGGAGGGAGGGATGGATGGATGTGGAGATGGAGGGGATAGGCCGCTGCTATCATTGCAGAGAGAAAGGAGGGAGTGGGAGAGAGAAGAGGGGAGAAATTGGTGAGGGGTGCACTTATACTGGGCCTCTTATAGCTGGCTAACCTATACTGGGGCACCTATACTTTGCTACCTATAATGGGTGCACTTATACCATTGGCGTGCTGATCCCTCATCGTGTACCTTCGATAGTGACATGTTTCTGGTGATCGGTGTTGATGATGCCAGGGTCACACACCGTCATCAACATCTGGCGGCAAACTAACTTTTTTTTATTTTGCACTGAATTCAATATAATAACTTGCGGGGAACTCCGAAGACAGATGAGCACTGCACGGTGGGTGACACAGAACAGAAAATGTATAAATGCACACGAGGGGGCACATTTCAGGATCTGAGACGGCGTCCCAGTGGAATGGTCTCAAAGTATCGTCTGCTGGGGTGGGAGGGGTCAAGTAAGATCTTGGAGGCCCTTGTCTTCATTCTCGTGGAGTAGAGGAGATCTAGCGAGGGCAGGCGGGCGCCAATGATCTTTTCTGCTCTTTTTATCACTCTGTGGAGTTTGTATTTGTCTTTGGCGGTTGCTCCTGCGTACCAGACGATGATGGAGCAGCAGAGGATGGATTCGATGGTCGCAGAGTAAAAGCTGGTGAGCATATCCCGTGATATTCCGAATTTTTTTCAGTTGGCGTTAAAAGAAAAGCCGCTGCTGAGCTTTCTTCTGGGTTCTGGTGGTGTTCTGCCCCCATTTGAGGTCGCTTGTTATGGTTGAACCTAGGAACCGTACGCTTTGGACTCGGGAGACCTCGGACCCGTCGATGAACACAGGTAGTGGGGCCGGAGGAAGTTTCCGGAAGTCCACGATAAGTTCCACGGTCTTTGCTGTATTGAGAACAAGATTGTTGTCCTTGCACCAGTTACAGATCCTCGCAACTTCGTTTCGGTAAGCGTCCTCCCCGTTTCTGTCAATGAGGCCGATAAGCGTGGTATCATCTGCGAATTTGATAACTTTGACAGAGTCGGAGGCTGAGGTACAATTGTTGGTGTACAGAGAGAACAGGAGAGGGGACAGCACGCAGCCCTGCGGGGCACCGACGTTGGTGGTTCTCTCGCTGGAGATGCGACTGCCAAGCTTGACCCGTTGAGTTCTGTTGGAGAGAAAGTCCTTTACCCACCTGCAGAGGAGAGAATCTGCCCCAAGATGCTCAAGATTGTCGATCAGAATGTCCGGACAGATGGTGTTAAAAGCCGAGCTGAAGTCCAGGAAAAGGACCCTAGCGTAGGCACCTGGACTGTCGAGGTGTTCTGAGATGTGTGCCAGGCTGACATTGATGGCATCGTCAACTGATCGGTTTTCCCTGTAGGCAAACTGGAGTGGATCGAGGAGGGTGCTGGTGGAGTGCTTCAGGTGGGCCAGCACTAGCCTCTCGAATACTTTCATGGTGATGGGGGTTAGGGCCACGGGTCTGAAGTTGTTGAGTTCCGTGTTCCCTGTTTTTTTGGGGACTGGGATGATTGTGGACCTTTTGAAGCAGGAGGGGACCTTTCCTTCTGATAAGGATCTGTTGTAGAGGGAGGTGAGGATGGGAGCTAGTTGGATTGCGCAGGTTCTCAGGCAGAGTGAGGACACCCCATCCAGGCCCGAGGCTTTCCTGGGGTTGAGTCTGCGGAGGTATCATAGCACATCCTCCTCCTGTACTGCGGTCAGAGCGGGGATGCCCCTGGGGGGCGCTGGGTGTCTTCCGTCGCAGATGCCGTGAAATCTGGAGCTGACTGGGATGCTGGGGCCACAGGCTGCTTGTGTTGGAGAATGCTTTATGAATGATACCCAATGAGGAGGACAGGGCTGCAACGAGGGTCTGAGAAGGCTGCGAGGGGCTGGAAGAAGGCCCTGGTGAGTAAAAAATATGTTAGTGATTTTGCCTTGAAAATGTGAGATGAATACAAGCATAGTATTGTTTCCTCCAGCCCATTCAGGTCATGGGCTCCATTGCCATCTTTCTGACCTGCTCTGGTTCTCCGTTGTCCATGGACAACTGGATTAGTTTACCTTCACAACCAGTTTAGGATTTCTGCGTGCAGTTTGTATTTTGCGCTTGCACAGATCAGAATCGCTCTGCGCCACTCAGATGAAGGTTTAGGCGGTAAGGGGAGCAGGTGTGGGGAATGGGAGGGACTCCTAGAACAATGTGCAGCATCTGGACACTCACCTGTATAAAGAATTATGGCCATGCAGGTAAGTAATCAACCCTGAGACACCCACCCTCTCCCCAATCCTGCATCGTTAAAGTAAACCTGAGACAGGTAAACTAAAATATTTTATACTTACCCTGGGTTTCCTCCAGCTCCATGAGCACTGATGGGTTCCTCGCTGTCCTCCCAAGTGCCTCCGTTCGCATTGTATCGGTGCCGGTAATTAGCTCAGCCAGATTGACGTGACCAATATCATGCGAACAGAGGCACTCGGGAGGATGTCATGGGACGCATCGATGCTCATGAGGATGGAGGAAGCCACGGGTAAGTATAAAATCTTTTAGTGTGCCCATCTCAGGTACACTTTAAGACAGAGCTATGTTTTCTATAGTGGAAGTACTCTGAACCTGAAGTAATAATAAACTTACGTGCACATGGACTGGGAATAGACATTTGACATTGTAATATAGTCCTAACTTTTAACAGTTCAACCCTCCACAAAATATTTAAACACACACTACGTACGTGTGCAAAAAGAACATTTTAGCTGTTACATCAGATAGGCGTGGTGCACACCAAAAACCGCTAGCAGATCCGCAAAATGCTAGCAGATTTTGAAACGCTTTTTCTTCTTTTTCTGTAGCGTTTCAGCTAGCATTTTGCGGTTTTGTGAAGCGTTTTTGGTGTAGTAGATTTCATGTATTGTTACAGTAAAGCTGTTACTGAACAGCTACTGCAGTGTTCTCCCCAGAAATTTTTTCCAGCCGGGTGGTATGAAAAAGCAGCCGGGTGGGAAAGGTTATGCTGAGTGCTACTAGGTGGGAAATCGCGCGACCCCCCCCCCCCCCCCACCCCCCCACCACCATTAAATTGACAGACTAGGGTCTTGTTGTAGTGGAATCTCTTAAAGGGATACTTAACTGAAGAAAAATTAGGCTAGTTACTTTCCTGGGGATTCTTCTAGCCTCCTAAAGTCCTCCTGCTGCCCTCACTTCCATTCCACGCTGCTCTGTTACTTAGCCTCACACCTCCTCGATCATGCTCCTGTGGTCAGAGGTGCTTTGCCCATGTGCAGTAGCAATTTTTAGTTACTGCGCAAGTGCAGAATGCTACCAGTCACGGGAATATGATGGAGGAGGCGAGTGACACTTGGCTGCGCATGCAGCGTTCAGAGAGGAACACAGCAGTGTGGAATGACTGCAAGGGACAAGAACAACTTAAGTGGCTGGAAGAAGCCCCAGGTAAGTAACTGGCCATTTTCCTTTAACAAGTTAAAGTGTCCTTTAAAATTCTAACTACCCTTCTGCTGATTTAACCATGAAAGTAGCAGCTTTTCCCATATACATGGGTGGTCCCAGTGTGGAAATGAGGATTTTGGGCTATATCATGCTATAGCCTCAGATATCCCCTCTTACACCACCCATGTACATAGGAAACGTGGGGGGAAAACATCTTGGTAGTTACACTGTCAAATCTACAGATTGAACCTGGCTGCTGGTTGTAATGGGAACTGTCCAGTCACATGAGATATTGCTGGCTATGTGCTGTAAAGGGGCCGGGGGTGTCTCTCACTAATCACTCTCTGCCTCCCCCCCACAGGCTGCAGCTCCCTCTCACCAGTGACACTCACCTCTGGCATTATCAGGGGAAGGCAGTGACAGGACAAGATAATCATGGTGGTAAAAGGGTCAAGGCAGCATCATAAAGTTCTGGCTGGCGGCAGCTGAGTTAGAGGCCCCCTCCTCCATTAGAAGCAAGCGAGACTCGCACATACACAAACACGCTGCGTCTGGCAGCAGGACCAGTATAGGGAGAGCAGGAGAGTGTCCTGGGCAAAACATTCTACAAAGCACACAGCTGTGTGTTATCTCCAGCTCATATGAGCTGCGAGTACTTGGAGAGGATGAGGAGGACAGCGTCTGGCTGTACATTCTGAGAGCCGCACTTCCTCTCTCTTCAGCTCAACTGAGCTGCGTGTCTGACGTCCCTGCATTCCCCGCCCCTCCACAAAACACACAACTGCTGGGAGCTGAGGAGGAGGGCGGAGATAGCGTCCCCTGAGTGACAGCGACTGGCTGCAATGATACAGCCACCGCTGCTCACTAATGAGCCGCACAGAACGGGATAACTTTACCCGGGCGCTCAGGGGAGACCAGCCGGGCGGCCCGCCCAGGTAAATGGCTCTGGGGAGAACACTGAACTGTAACAAAAACGCCTGGCAGACCACTCTGAAGTGCCGTTTTTCAGAGCGGTTTGCGTTTTTCCTATACTTAACATTGAGGCAGAAACGGCATCCGCAATCCAAAATCTGCAGCAGCCCCGGGAGTATGCGTTTCTGCAAAACGCCTCCCGCTCTGGTGTGCACCAGCCATTGAGATACATTTACCCTAGCGGATCCGTACCTGCAAGCGAATCGCAAACCGCAGCAGAACCGCTCTGGTGTGCACTAGGCCTAAGTGCCAGTATTTTCCCTAGTAACTTTTAGCTCAACCACTTCACCCAAACTTTTTACTTTTTGTCACATGGCTCTATGATGTAAGGCAGCTAACTGAATTGAATTAACTTTCCTGCTTGTTCCAACTGCTATCTCTCTCTCTCTCGCTATATATATATATATATATATATATATATATATATATATATATATATATATATATATATATATATATATCTATATCTATATCTATATCTATATCATGTGTGTGTTTGAAAAGGTGTGAAAATATCAACCTGGAGAAAAAGTGAATTGCATATGAGATAGTGTCTGGGGCTGAAATAAAGTTCCACATTTGTTGAGAAGCTAAACAGTCTTTTCTGTTTAGCACTGCACATTTCAATGAATAAAGAGAAAACATTCATTAACTGAATCCTAAAAAAACATTTCCACTGCATTTCATTGCTGTCATTAAAGGACCTGCTGAGATAATTTCAGTAATCGTCTTGTTAACTCAGGTGACAATGTTGACGAGCACAAGGCTGGAGATCATGTCAGGCTGACTGGGTTAAAATGGCAGACTTGACATGTTAAAAGGAGGGTGGTGCTTGAAATCATTAATCTTCCATTATTAACCATGGTGGCCAGCAAAGAAACGCATGCAGCCATCATTGCGTTGCATAAAAATGGCTTCACAGGCAAGGATATTGTGGCTACTAAGATTGCATCTAAATCAACAATTTATAGGATCATTAAGAACTTCAAGGAAAGAGCTTCAATTCTTGTTAAGAAGGCTTCAGGGCGTCCAAGAAAGTCCAGCAAGCACCAGGATCGTCTCCTAAAGAGGATTCAGCTGGGGATCGGAGTGCAACCAGTGCAGAGGTTGCTCAGGAATGGCAGCAGGCCGGTGTGAGCGCATCTGTACGCACAGTGAGGCAAAGACTTTTGGAAGATGGCCTGGTGCAAGAAGGGCAGCAAAGAAGCCACTTCTCTCTCAAGAAAACTTTAGGGACAGATTGATCTTCTGCAGATAGTATGGTGAATGGACTGCTGAAAACTGGGGCAAAGTCATATTCTCCGATGAAGCGCTTTTCAGATTGTTTGGGGCATCTGGAAAAAGGCTCATCAGGAGAAAAAAGGTGAGCGCTACCATCAGTCCTGTGTCATGCCAACAGTAAAGCATCCTGAGACCATTCATGTGTGGGGTTGCTTCTCATCTAAGGGTGTGGGCTCACTCACAATTTCGCCAAAAAACACAGTCATGAATGGTACCAAAACACCCTCCAACAGCAACTTCTTCCAACAATCCAACAACAGTTTGGTGAAGAACAATGCATTTTCCAGCACGATAGAGCACTGTGTCATCACGCAAAAGTGATAACTAAGTGGCTCGGGGACCAAAACGTTTGGGTCCATGGCCTGGAAACTCCCCAGATCTTAAACCCATTGAGAACTTGTGGTCATTCCTCAAAAGGCGGATGGACAAACAAAAACCAACTAATTCTGAGAAATTCAAAAAAGTGATTATGAAAGAATGGGTTGCTATCAGTCATGATTTCGCCCAGAAGTTGATTGAGAGCATGCCCAGGCGAATTGCAGAAGTCCTGAAAAAGCAGGGCCAACACTGCAAATACTGACTCTTTACATAAATCTCATGTAATTGTCAATAAAATCCTTTGAAACTTATGAAGTGCTTATAATTATATTTCAGTACAATCACAAAAACAACTGAAACAAATATATATAAAAGCAGTTTAGCAGCAAACTTTGTGAAAACTAATATTTTTGACAGTCTCAAAACTTTTGGCCAGGACTGTATATATTAACCTTCCTAGCGGTATGCCCGACACTGTGTCTGGGCAGGAAAACTTGCTAAAATCGGTATGCCCGAGCCCGACACAGTGTCTGGCTGCAGTACTATGGCTCACCACAACTGATCGCTCCGCTTCCGATGGCTCAGACCACATCTGCCAGCATCAGTCGTCACAGCCACGACATGCCGCCTCCCTGTACTGGCGATAGAGGAGACCAGAGCGGGTGATCAGTGATGCGGGCAAGAGGCACAGTGAGTAAAAGCGCCGGCCACCCGCTGTCACTGGAGAGAGGGAGGGTTGGATGGGATCTCAGTCACCGCTGTCACTTGAGGGAGGGATGGATTGGGGGGGGAGGATCTCTGCCTCCGCTGCTGTCACTGGAGAGAGAAGGATGGTTGCTGGGGTGGGATCTGTCACCCACTGTCACTTGGGGGGGGGGGGGGGGGGGGGCATCTCAGGCCACCGCTGCTGTCACTTGATGGATGGGGGGAGGGGGGATCTCGGCTACTGCTGCTGTCACATGATGGATGGGGGGGGGGGATCTCGGCCACTGCTGCTGTCACTTGAGGGAGGGAGGGATGGATGGGGGAGGGGGATCTAGGCCACCCGATGTCACTTGAGGAAGGGATGGATGGGGGGGATCTTGGCCACTGCTATCACTGGAGAGGCAGGGGGGGAATAGGCCACTGCTATTGAGCGGGGGGAGGGAGGGATGGATGGATGTGGAGATGGAGGGGATAGGCCGCTGCTATCATTGCAGAGAGAAAGGAGGGAGTGGGAGAGAGAAGAGGGGAGAAATTGGTGAGGGGTGCACTTATACTGGGCCTCTTATAGCTGGCTAACCTATACTGGGGCACCTATACTTTGCTACCTATAATGGGTGCACTTATACCATTGGCGTGCTGATCCCTCATCGTGTACCTTCGATAGTGACATGTTTCTGGTGATCGGTGTTGATGATGCCAGGGTCACACACCGTCATCAACATCTGGCGGCAAACTAACTTTTTTTTATTTTGCACTGAATTCAATATAATAACTTGCGGGGAACTCCGAAGACAGATGAGCACTGCACGGTGGGTGACACAGAACAGAAAATGTATAAATGCACACGAGGGGGCACATTTCAGGATCTGAGACGGCGTCCCAGTGGAATGGTCTCAAAGTATCGTCTGCTGGGGTGGGAGGGGTCAAGTAAGATCTTGGAGGCCCTTGTCTTCATTCTCGTGGAGTAGAGGAGATCTAGCGAGGGCAGGCGGGCGCCAATGATCTTTTCTGCTCTTTTTATCACTCTGTGGAGTTTGTATTTGTCTTTGGCGGTTGCTCCTGCGTACCAGACGATGATGGAGCAGCAGAGGATGGATTCGATGGTCGCAGAGTAAAAGCTGGTGAGCATATCCCGTGATATTCCGAATTTTTTTCAGTTGGCGTTAAAAGAAAAGCCGCTGCTGAGCTTTCTTCTGGGTTCTGGTGGTGTTCTGCCCCCATTTGAGGTCGCTTGTTATGGTTGAACCTAGGAACCGTACGCTTTGGACTCGGGAGACCTCGGACCCGTCGATGAACACAGGTAGTGGGGCCGGAGGAAGTTTCCGGAAGTCCACGATAAGTTCCACGGTCTTTGCTGTATTGAGAACAAGATTGTTGTCCTTGCACCAGTTACAGATCCTCGCAACTTCGTTTCGGTAAGCGTCCTCCCCGTTTCTGTCAATGAGGCCGATAAGCGTGGTATCATCTGCGAATTTGATAACTTTGACAGAGTCGGAGGCTGAGGTACAATTGTTGGTGTACAGAGAGAACAGGAGAGGGGACAGCACGCAGCCCTGCGGGGCACCGACGTTGGTGGTTCTCTCGCTGGAGATGCGACTGCCAAGCTTGACCCGTTGAGTTCTGTTGGAGAGAAAGTCCTTTACCCACCTGCAGAGGAGAGAATCTGCCCCAAGATGCTCAAGATTGTCGATCAGAATGTCCGGACAGATGGTGTTAAAAGCCGAGCTGAAGTCCAGGAAAAGGACCCTAGCGTAGGCACCTGGACTGTCGAGGTGTTCTGAGATGTGTGCCAGGCTGACATTGATGGCATCGTCAACTGATCGGTTTTCCCTGTAGGCAAACTGGAGTGGATCGAGGAGGGTGCTGGTGGAGTGCTTCAGGTGGGCCAGCACTAGCCTCTCGAATACTTTCATGGTGATGGGGGTTAGGGCCACGGGTCTGAAGTTGTTGAGTTCCGTGTTCCCTGTTTTTTTGGGGACTGGGATGATTGTGGACCTTTTGAAGCAGGAGGGGACCTTTCCTTCTGATAAGGATCTGTTGTAGAGGGAGGTGAGGATGGGAGCTAGTTGGATTGCGCAGGTTCTCAGGCAGAGTGAGGACACCCCATCCAGGCCCGAGGCTTTCCTGGGGTTGAGTCTGCGGAGGTATCATAGCACATCCTCCTCCTGTACTGCGGTCAGAGCGGGGATGCCCCTGGGGGGCGCTGGGTGTCTTCCGTCGCAGATGCCGTGAAATCTGGAGCTGACTGGGATGCTGGGGCCACAGGCTGCTTGTGTTGGAGATCGAATCTACAGTAGAACTCGTTGAGTTCCTCCGCCAGTTGTGAGCTGGAGGCTGCTTGATGCAGGGGAGGTTTAAGTTCGTTGCCGCCTTGAGTCCCTTCCAGACTTCCCGTGAGTTGTTGGACTGTAGGCTGAGGCCTACCTTGTTAGAGTAGGTCCTTTTTGCAGCTTTCAGTTCTCTATTCAGGGTATTCCTGGCTTCCTTGTACACATTTATACACTGGGGGGCCGCGGCAAGGCGGCGGACACAGACGATTCTCAAGAGATTTCATGCTGAAATTGACTGGGAATCAGCCTGCAGTGTATGGGCAGCCGACAGATTTCTCTCTAATCAGATTTCATCTGAGAGAGATTTGTCACTTGGTCGAATCTGCCCATACAGTTCTAGATGTATGGTCACCTTTACATTTGTATTAGTGCAGGTTGAGCAGCTGCAGCTTGGAAGTGTAAATGATCAGAGGTTTTGCAGAGAAATTTAGTTTACATTTTGTGTTTCAAGCTTTTATTATACTCAATGTATACTAGACCCTTGCATGACACAATTTGGTAAGTTACAGGAAAAATGGTTATGAAAATTATCATGGATCACTTTTTGCACAGAAATCCAGCAGAAACTGAACGCCAGGGAGGTTAAGAAATTGACAATCTATCCTATACCATTCAATTTTCATAAAAATTGATGAGAAAAATCCACCACTCACAATCGACTTATATAGAAAAAAATGGAAGATCCAATCGGATTTCTTGCTCGACTTTAAAAAACAAAATCAAAACTTGATTTTTCAGGAAATCCAATCGCTTTTATCAAATTGACATAAAATCAGATCATTTTATTGTATTGTGTGTGTGACCACCCAAGAGTATTGGATGTTAATGGGAGGTGGGGAGTAATGACACCTGAAAGAGGATGATTAGAGTTAAGTGTAGGACGGTGGGTGAGGTTAAAGTTGGACTACATTACTGGGGGTTAGTGTCTGTTTTTTTTTACAGTATTAATCAGATTATCCTGTTCCCAGATAAATGGCACTATGATACCATCACTGATAATATACATGCTTTGGATCCTTACAATCTTATGCGGCAGTCTACTACTCTCAGTAAGCTTTTAGTACTGTACAATTGGTATGTCACAGTACTGAAACTTGGATTTAAATGAATGTTCAGTTGCTGGCAGCAAACATTTTATTTTTTACATAAGGATTCTCCAATTTTTGAATTTTTGTTTTAACAAAGTATTTACACTTCAAAGCAAAAAACAGGTGAACTTGGCTTGTTTTGCACAGCTTATTTTCTGAAATAATTATACAATAAAATAATGGAGTAAATGAATTGTCTATTTAAAGTAAACCTAAGACAAAAGGAGGGAAAAGTTTTATACATACATGAGGCTTCCTCCAGCCCCCTCCATGCAGATCGCTGCCTCGCAGCCATCCAAAGGTTTCTGAATTGTCCCATAGAAGCCCCGTTATCTTCGGCCATTTGGGTGTACTGTGCATGCGCGGGCTCTCCGTGCTTCCTGTCGCCAGGAGTGTTCTGCGCCTGCGCATTACTTCTCCACAGCTGCAGTGAGCTCCCAGTCACAGGAGCATGCACAGTCAGCCTACACTGACTGGCCAAAGATAACGGCGCTTCTATGGGATGATCCAGGAGGATTTAGACGCTGGCGAGGAAGCAATCTGCATGAAGGGGGATGGAGGTATGTAGAAAACTTTTCCCTCCTTTCGTCTCCGGAACACTTTAATGGTAGAGAGGGTACTACACTATGTAGTATTGAGACATTTTCTCAGGGCAGGCACGTGTCTGGGAGTTTGTAGCCATCTTGCTTGTTTTGCTACGAATAAAATGGTATTTCACAGCATTCTTTCATTGATTCAACCTCCAAAAGTATCTTCTATGTTAGTGTATTTACACACACAGTTGCTTGTGATGTGATGTTGTTTTACAAATTAGGCCACTGCAACTTCAAGGCCTCGCTGCAGGGCCGTACAACTCTCCACACAAGTGTTCCCCCCCCCCCTTTTCTGCCCACCAACAGAGATTTCTTTTTTTCAATAAATATCACTTTTTTATACCCGTCACTCCATCCCTTCCCCCCAGCCCCCCCCCCCCCCCCCCCCAGCCAATCACTCCTGTGCCTCCCCAGGGGACAGCCGAGTGTCAAGGCTGTCCCCATTACAGTGGTGCCTTAGATTGCAGCGCTGTACTTTGTAAATAGATGGCTGTTTCGCCATCAGTCTCCTAGCGGCGCGTGCAATCTCCTGCAAAATCCCGCCCCAGGACTTAAAGCCAATTGTCGTTGAGCGGTCGGGAAGAAGTTAATACATGTTTTATGTCCAGCCATTTTTTATTTTTAACATGCACTGTGGCGCCACATTTTTTTGTGCCTCCCCAGCCTGCCAGTGTGCGTCCTACAGCCTACTGCAGAGTGGCCCAGGAGACGCTTGATTATTACCTGATATGGATCGGCTCTACTATTAGCCCGGTATAGCCGGTTGCAGCAGCCGTGCCCCAAATTATTGTACATGAGAACTCGTTCATGGCTGCTAAGAGGTTAAAAAAAAGTTGGTATGTTGTACAGTGCCTTGCAAAAGTATGCACCTGCCGTGGCATTTTCTATGTTTTGTTGCCTCACAACCTGGAATTACAATGGAATGTTTGAGAGTTTGCATCATTTATTGACATAACATGCCTGCAACTTTAAAGATGTAGTATTATTATTATTTTTTATTTATATCGCTCCAACATCTTCCATCAAGTTCAAGACACTGCACAGTCATGACATTCGGTAAAACAAGTACAAATACATACATAGTTAATGTGTGGATTGAGATATCACTAAAATTGATAAGAAAGCATATGGTGAAATACAGCAAACTGAGAAACAATAGGAGGAGGTCACTGCCCTTGCAAGCTTACAATCTAGAAGGGAGTTTGAGACATAGGGCAGTGAACTACCAATGCTACCTATAACAAATTATAGGCTTATCTGAAAAGGTGTGTTTTCAGAGTGCATTTGAAGGTTTCCAGGCTTGGAGCATGACGGACAGGCTGTGGGAGAGAGTTCCAAAGAAGAGGTCTATGCCACCCACAGTGTGCCAACAGGCGTTCAGCCGTCCTGGGGAAGCCCTTAGTTGATCAGGAGCCGGTGGAGTAGAGAATCTACAGCTGCATTCTGCCTCCCTTCTCCCCGTCTGTGTAGTAACCACCCTTCTTCTTTTAAGCCTTGTCTGCTGTGCTAGCCCTCCCCTCCTCTTCCCCTCTGTGTAGCGATCCCTGGCCTTTCTCCCCCGCTCACCCCCCCCCCCCCCCCCGTCCCTGCAAAATGCATTGATAGTCTATGATATCTGCAGATTATCATACACACTTTGTTTAATCAGATCCACCAGGATGGATTTTCAGATCTGCAGATGAATGTCAGTTAAACAAGGTGTGTATGATGATCTGCAGATCTCGTAGACTATGAATGCATTTTGCAGGAACGGATCTTTGGCAGGAACAGATCTTTTGCAGATACTGATCTTTTGTGTCTGTACAGCATCTGTGTGTGCAGCATCTTGCAAAGATTTTTGTCTGATGGGGAGTTCAGCTCTATAGAAAAGAATGTGTAGGTATGGCTCTCATACTACATGAAGGGTGGTAAGATTGGTCTGTGATCTTTCATTTTCCAAAGACTATAGTCTGATGTGTGTATGAGGCCTTAGTCTGCGAGTTTTGGTGGGCAGCCCTTTCTTAGCAGGTTTGTTGTGGTACCCAAGGCTGTGGAGTCGGAGTCAGAGCCATTTTGGGTGCCTGGATTTGGGAAAAAATACTCCCGACTCCTAATGAATTTAAACTGTAATTAGAATAGAAAATATGAAAAAAATGTTCTATTTCTCATATTATAGTCATCTTAAATAATTTATTTATACAGTAATAGCTGTGCTCAGTCCACAAAAATGAAATAAACCAATCAAAAATAGTTACTTGTGTTGCTTCAATAAAGCAGTCCCTGTATTGATTGTGACTGTACAGTATATATGATGTGAACACAGAAATCTCTTATATATGTTACGGCCAGAACCCGAAGTCTGGCCACTTTGGGTTCTGGACGGTCAAAGCTAGAAATGGCCGGCTGAAGCGGCCAGTGTGCGAAACGGGGACTTTTTGCGGACTTTGGCCGGCCAGAATGCATTCTGGCTAGATGTGGCCGGCCAAGTCCCGAAGTCCCCGCTGCCTTGTGTCAGCTCACCGCTCTGCGCATTGTCTCACCAGCTGTTCTCCGCCGCCACCTAGCCTTGGCCCACAGTGGTGTTTCCCTTGCCATCCAAGTCCTGGAGGGCCTGGGACGAACATCCGGAATACTGCCCTGGCTGGTTAATCATCTGGAGCTCGCCTCCTCTGCCCCGGGGGAACGGGTACGCCTCCAACTGCTCTGCATCCAAACAGTTGTACCACGTGGCTGCCAGAGCACTGCCGCTAAGGACACGAGACTTGGCCGCCCACGTGCTGCACCAACTTGTCTGTCACGGAAGAACATGTGTGCTGCTGCCCGGAGTGCTGACCCATCCATCGCTGCTGTGCTCAGAATGGAGGTTAGCCTCCCACGTGCAGCAGGCTCACACAGGCTCTGTCCTCACTGTAAACAAGAAGCAGATTCGGGCACCATCCGTCATCCAGCTCATTTATTAAAACAACTTGTGCAATATGAGATGTCAAATGGATATCACCTGATTCTCATGACGATACTGTGCAGGATGGGGTGGAGGTGGGTGCTCAGGGTTGCAGAAGGGTCGGCGACGGCCGTTTCGCGTCCACCAGGACGCTTGGTCACGCTGCGTTCCACAAAATGGCCGCCGAAGCACTTCCGGTATATGACGGGGATAAGCCCAGCCCCTTCCGGTTGTGCGTCGGAGCCAGTGCTTGGAGGTGGTTGGTCGGCGGGTCGAGGGACCCCGGATCGCGGTACGCATGCGGGGCCTGGTGACGCGAAAAAGGTGCGACCTGCGGGTCGCACGGCTGACCCACGATAAACATTTATACTGAAACTCAGCCGGCGTAGGCGTAGCAAAATAAGCCACGCCGCCCTATTAACGCGTAATAGAGGTCAAGTGACCTCAGAGCATACCCAACAGGTGCATGCCACCAAGCTACAAAAATACACATGCACACCCACGATCCAGGCGCCATCTTGTGGCCGATATAATTAGTGCACTACGTGTGCTACATAAACACAAAATTAATATAGTGACTAAAACCAAAACGTCGGGGCGTATAAAGGTAAGCAGGAGGTCATAATTTTACACTTTCTGGGAGCATTTATCCCCATATAGCCTAAACTCACAAATAGAGTGCTATAGGCTATGATAGAGGGATACGGGGGATACATCACAGTATCGTCATAATTAGAAGGGGAGGGGGAAAGGCAGCACGGGGCACAGGACAGTAATGCAATTCACATATACAACACAGAAGATTACATAATATCTCAAAAGGGTTAACAATAAAAGATCTACTGGGCAAGATTTACTCCAAGGAGCATATCAGGGGTCTAGCATACATGAGAGCTCTATTTTGTCATTTAAGCCAAGGGGGCCCATAGCGTTGATTTGTAGGATTAGCCAGGTTTCTCTCCTCAGTAACATTTTCTCTCTATCGCCCCCTCGTCTTTGGGGCTCCACCCTTTCAATACTGCGAATTTTAAACCTCTGCCATTCCCCCCATGTTCCTCATTCATATGTGTTACGAGCCTTGTCCCACTCTTTCCGGATTTTACTGAGCTTAAGTGCTCTCCCATCCTAACCTTCAATGGGCGAGTTGTTTGGCCTATGTAATAGCGGCCACATGGGCCGCTATTACATAGAGCTCTCATGTATGCTAGACCCCTGATATGCTCCTTGGAGTAAATCTTGCCCAGTAGATCTTTTATTGTTAACCCTTTTGAGATATTATGTAATCTTCTGTGTTGTATATGTGAATTGCATTACTGTCCTGTGCCCCGTGCTGCCTTTCCCCCTCCCCTTCTAATTATGACGATACTGTGATGTATCCCCCGTATCCCTCTATCATAGCCTATAGCACTCTATTTGTGAGTTTAGGCTATATGGGGATAGATGCTCCCAGAAAGTGTAAAATTATGACCTCCTGCTTACCTTTATACGCCCCGACGTTTTGGTTTTAGTCACTATATTAATTTTGTGTTTATGTAGCACACGTAGTGCACTAATTATATCGGCCACAAGATGGCGCCTGGATCGTGGGTGTGCATGTGTATTTTTGTAGCTTGGTGGCATGCACCTGTTGGGTATGCTCTGAGGTCACTTGACCTCTATTACGCGTTAATAGGGCGGCGTGGCTTATTTTGCTACGCCTACGCCGGCTGAGTTTCAGTATAAATGTTTATCGTGGGTCAGCCGTGCGACCTGCAGGTCGCACCTTTTTCGCGTCACCAGGTCCCGCATGCGTACCGCGATCCGGGGTCCCTCGACCCGCCGACCAACCACCTCCAAGCACTGGCGCCGACGCACAACCGGAAGGGGTGGGGCTTATCCCCGTCATATACCGGAAGTGCTTCGGCGGCCATTTTGTGGAACGCAGCGTGACCAAGCGTCCTGGTGGACGCGAAACGGCCGTCGCCGACCCTTCTGCAACTCTGAGCACCCACCTCCACCCCATCCTGCACAGTATCGTCATGAGAATCAGGTGATATCCATTTGACATCTCATATTGCACAAGTTGTTTTAATAAATGAGCTGGATGACGGATGGTGCCCGAATCTGCTTCTTGTTTACAGTGAATTCATGCAATACTTCCTTCCTACTATGTTTACGGGGCACACGTCAGTGGCTGAATTTGTATAGTGCAAGTGATTCACTGTGCGAGAAGTTTTGGCCCAGTGCCATTCTACCCACTGAACTTTCCTGGATTGTCAGGAGTGCCACACTTGCTTTCCTTGGATCACAGTCACACAGGCTCTGTGCCTGCTGCCTCCCAGCCTGCTCTGCCGCCTCCCGGTCGTCTCCTTCTTGAGGAAGTCACCCTTCTTGCTGCTGAGCCCACAAGCTGGCCCTTCACCCATTTGGATCAAGGTGAGGAACCACTACCACCTATCAGTTGGATCCTCGATCCTAGGACTTAGCCCTGCCTGCTCCATACCATGCTACTATAGAGAAATGCATCCTGTATGTATTTAGAGAATGTAGCCCGTCCAATTCACCCTCATCTGTGACTAACCACCATTGTAATTTGATCTCTCAGCTGTGACAGCTCAGGAATCTCCTTTGCCACAGCAGAGCAGCTAATTGGTAAACACAGGGTGATAACAATATGTCTGCTCCCATGAAAGCAGAATGTAGACACACTGCAGATTTATTGCAGGATTTATATCAGCTGTAACAAAGAAGTGTTTTTCTTTAAAGATTATGCTGTTTCGTATCTTTCAGAGTGGAGAGGTAGTTCTGAGTGGCATTCGTGGTGCTGGACAGGACCCGGGATGTTCTGGGATTTGTGTGTTTTGGACTTTGGCCGACTGACTTTGGCCGTTTCTAGAACTGGCCGGCCAATGTCAGAAATTCCCAGCATTTTGGACTTTGGCCGACGTCAAATCGGCCAGTTCTAGAAACAGCCGGCCAATTCTAGAATTGGCAGATTTCTGGTTTTGGCCGTAACATATATACTAAATAACATCTATGCTGTAAGAATAAAGCCTGATGTGTAGCCATGCCACTAATAGAGATGGTCAATGAAATGGAAATAATTCTGCGTTGATGCTGATTTATGCAAATGTATGCACTCTTTGCTCATGAAATAAAATAATTTGATATGTTGTTAAAATTACTAGTAGTACTATACTCTACATATGCACTCCCCATAGAGCTGCAGGGAATCCACTGAGAATGTTGTGCACATTGAACACAGAGGTGTTGTCTGTCACCCATAAACCTAGTTCAGATTGTGCATGAAGAATGTGTAATAGAGGAAGAATCTCCTCATTCCCCTGCAGAGTACCTGCACATCATTCTTACATGTACCCACACTTACATTGCCTAGGGCCTGATAGATGTTCTTTGTTCCGGTCTGTACCTTTTACAAGTACTCTTACCAAGGACTAGTTTTAGACTATGAGTAAAGGGAATAAATATAGTAGTCTACATATCCTTCTCACTTCAGTTGTCTTTTAAAATTCCTAAGCAATGGCAGTTAAGAGACGAATTTCATGTTACATACTTTCAATCAACAAGATTGTAATATGTAGAAAAAGTCGACTGCGCTCTCACTTGCAATCAATGTAACCTAGGGAGAAAACGGACTATACATAGCGTGATTCTGCCTTCAACAATGCACTCCTACAATACGACCCGTGCAAGTGTGAAACGTGCCCTCACTCGTGACACCACCAATAACATCAAAAAGGCTCACCGGATGCAAACCACCTCACTATCCAGGTGGATCTCTCGCTCAGTATTATGGTTCACTAGGTCCCTCAGTGAATCATACCATATAGCAGATGCAAACTTGTTTTATTCTTCATAAAAACTTCAGATAATTATTATAATCGAAATGCATAAAAATCGGTGCCGCCAAGTGCATGCCCAACCGACAAAGCGACCAATTTTGGGACAGAAATTGGTTGCATTTTCGATCGCGCCTGCTGCAAAATATTGGGCCAACGTTGGTTGGTCGGGTGCGTGATGGGAACGGCGTAACCATCCGCCGCCCCGCCACTGTGTAATGTAATGTACCTCGTGTAAATTGTGCATTACTTGTCCACGGCCTCCGCTTGTCCCCTGCAAGCTTCCGGAATTCTTCTTCCACACGCATGCCCCTCGTGGTTTCCTAGTAAGGGTGCCCTTACTACGGTAGGAAACCAAGTGGGATGCACGTGTATGCTGAAGAGGAATCTCGGAAGCCTGTGGGGGACAAGATTTCACTTAGGCCTCTTTTCCACGAGCATCTGACAAGTAGTGAGTTCACCGCATGTCAGGTGCTCCTGCTCATAGGCTGGGCGGCTGCTTGCACTCTGCACAGGCCGCAGACAAGCGGCCCCCCATGGAGTTGCATCATGAGACGGTTTTCCACTGCATGGTAATGCCATTGTGTGTTACCGGTTGACATGCATGGTGTTACAACGGCTGTATTTTAATTGCACTCAATGGCAGTTGTGGGCGGCAAACGGGACGCTAAGTTGCTTGACAAACAAGCAGTTCTGATGTCCATGGAAAAGAGGCCTAGAATTATTTTGTGCAATTTGTGCAGATGCTTCACACAATATATATTAACACACAATCAAAAATCCTCTCACTCCAAACACAGCCCCCCCCCTCCCCGAAAGTTGTATCAATAAAAGAATGATTACTATTATTATTAATTAGTATTTATATAGTACCAACCTCTTCCGCAGTGCTGTACAGAGTATATTGTCTTGTCACTTAACTGTCTCTCAGAAGGGCTCACAATCTAGTTTCATATGTCTATGTATGTATCATGTAGTTTATGCATCGTAGTATAGAGCCAATTTGGGGGGAAGCCAATTAACTTATCTGTATGTTTTTGGGATGTGGGAGGAAACCAAAGAACCGGAGCAAACCCACACAGACATGGAGAAAACATACAAACTCCATGATGATGTGAATGACGTGAAATACCATTTTAATCGTGGAAAAGCAAGCTGTTTGGCTACGAATTCCCGGACGTAACTACCCTTAGAAAGTGGCTCTGTTGCACTACACCAACCCCCGCTTTGTACCCATTTTGTTGCTTTCTAACGTTCTTTTTTTTCTTTACGCTTTAACACCATGGTTTTTTTCAAACATAGGTTACAATCCCTGAGTGCCTTTTCTTCTGATGCAGTGGGGATTTCCAAAGGTTGACCCCCAGAACTACTGAAAAATCCACCTTTGACAGGTTTGTTTCTGACATTCTCCTTTTATATCTTTATAGTTAAAATGGAATTAAAGTGCTAGATTATCTTCTGCCACTCTGCCCTACCTACTCCTCCCCTTGAGACCTGATCCCTCTCACCATGTGCACAGCCAAGTCTATGTGCGCCCACTCACTGTGTAAACATAGAGATTGGGGGCGGATGTGATCAACAGTGTGGCAGTCCAGGGCTGCCCCCTGCACGTTCCACATGGGTGAGATGTTTCAGACATTATTATTATTATTGTTTAGCATATATACAGTGCCAACATATGCCACAGATTTGCCATTAAGGGCCGGTTCACACTCAAATCACATTATTTTATTTATTTTTTTCAATTTGTATTTTGACTCCAATTCAATAGAACGAGTATCGCAATGCAATCGCCCCCAATGCTCTGCATGCAGCTCGTTTGCAATTGATTGACACCACAAATTCTGCAGTGAGAATGCATTCATGGGGATACAATAGCAGCAGCGCTGGCGATCAGCAAAGCACTGAAAAGCGCTAGAGTGTGAACCAGCCCTAACTGTCCCTCGCAGGGGCTCACAATCTGATCTCTACCATAGTCGTTTGTTCATTGTAGTCTAGGGACAATTTTTTAGGGGGAAGTCTTATCTGTTTTTGGGATGTGGAAGGAAACCGGTGCCCAGAGGAAACTCACACAGGCACAGGGAGAACATACAAACTCAGTGCAGATAGGACCCTGGCTGGGATTTGAACCAGCGCTGCAAGGCGAGAGTGTTATCCACTACACCACCGTGCTGCCCATAGAGGAGATCAGAGTTGTGGAGATTGATGAATGACAGGGGCAGCAGTGGCAGGAACACATTAAAGTGAACCTAAAGCGAGAAGGCTGACCTATTTATTTCCTTAAACAATGCCAGTTGCTTGGCAGCCCTACTGATCTATTTAGCTACAGTAGTGTCTGAATAACGCCAGAAACAAGCATGCAGCTCAGCTCAGATTTGACAAAAATGTCAGAAACGCCTGATCTTCTGCATGCTTCTTCAGCTATGGCAAAAAGTATTAGAGGCAGAGCATCAGAAAGATAGCCAGGTAACTGGTATTGCTTAACCTTCCTGGCGGTAAGCCCGAGCTGAGCTCGGGCTATGCCGCCGGAAGGCACCGCTCAGGCCCCGCTGGGCCGATTTGCATAATTTATTTTTTTTTTGCTGCACGCAGCTAGCACTTTGCTAGCTGCGTGCAGTGCCCGATCGCCGCCGATCCGCCGCTATCCGTCGCGCCGCAGCCGCCCCCCAGACCCCGTGCGCTGCCTGGCCAATCAGTGCCAGGCAGCTCTATGGGGTGGATAGGAATCCCCTTTGACGTCACGACGACGATGACGTCATCCCGCCCCGTCGCCATGGCAACGGGGGAAGCCCTCCAGGAGATCCCGTTCTTTGAACGGGATCTCCCGATCGCCGGAGGCGATCGGAGGGGCTGGGGGGATGCCGCTGAGCAGCCGCTATCATGTAGCGAGACTTTGTCTCGCTACATGAAAAAAAAAAAAATTAAAAAAAAAGATTTGCTGCCCCCTGGCGATTATTTTTTTTTTTTTTTTTTTTTTTAGCAAACCGCCAGGAGGGTTAAAAAGAAAGAAATATGGCAGCCTCCCAGTACCTCTCGCTTCAAGTTCCCTTTAAAGTAGACCTGAACTCAGAACTTGCTCTCTGCTCTAAAATATAAGCAACAGCTTAACCACCCTGGCGTTCTGATTAAATCGCCAGGGTGGCTGCGGGAGGGTTTTTTTTAAATAAAAAAAAAACTATTTCATGCAGCCAACTGAAAGTTGGCTGCATGAAAGCCCACTAGAGGGCGCTCCGGAGGCGATCTTCCGATCGCCTCCGGCGCCCAGAATAAACAAGGAAGGCCGCAATGAGCGGCCTTCCTTGTTTTGCTTATATCGTCGCCATAGCGACGAGCGGAGTGACGTCATCGACGTCAGCCGACGTCCTGACGTCAGCCGCCTCCGATCCAGCCCTTAGCTCTGGCCGGAACTTTTTGTTCCGGCTGCGCAGGGCTCAGGCGGCTAGGGGGGCCCTCTTTCGCCGCTGCTCGCGGCGAATCGCCGCAGAGCGGCGGCGATCAGGCAGCACACGCGGCTGGCAAAGTGCCGGCTGCGTGTGCTGCACTTTATTTGATAAAAATCGGCCCAGCAGGGCCTGAGCGGCAGCCTCCGGCGGTGATGGACGAGCTGAGCTCGTCCAGACCGCTCAGGAGGTTAATAACCTTTAAAGAAAAACATTTCTTTGTTTCAGCTGATTAAAATCCTGCAATAAATATGCAGTTTGTCTACTTCCTGATTTCATGGAAGCAGACATGTTGTTAACATTCTGCGTTTACAAATGACATCTCTGCCGTGGCAGAAAGGTTACACAGCTGAGGGATCAAATTAGAACTTGTGACTAGTCACAGATAAGGGGGAATTATGCTAAAATCTCTAAATACATACAGGGTGCATTTATGTTTTCCTTCTGTCCTGTGCAAGAGTTCAGGTCCACTTTAACCAGTTTACCCCCAGCCGTACGGATTTCTCAGTCCCTTTTTCCATCCTTTTACCACCAGGGACGGAGAAATCCGTAGTTCCCGCGCTCCCGCCGCTGCCCACGCTCCCGCTCACTGATGCGCGCACTCCCGCTCGCATGCACGCCCTCGCCCGAAGATCAATAAACGGGAAAAAACATTCCCGTTCGTTGATCTAAGCCCCGCAATGATCCGCTGCTTCTATGAGAAGCATTTTTCACATACAAATACATTAGTTTTACACAAAAAATTAACTCATTACCTCCCACACTCCCCAATTTTTTTTTTTTTTGTAATTAAAAAATAAATTTACAATTAAAAAAAATACATAAATAGTTACCTTAGGGACTGAACTTTTTAAATATTTATGTCAGGAGGGTACAACACTCTTTATAAACTATGGGCTTGTAATTAGGGATGGACGCAAAACTGAAAAAAATGCACCTTTTATTTCCAAATAAAATATTGACGCCAAACATTGTGATAGGGACATATTTTAAATGGTTTTATAACCGGGACACATGGGGAAATAAATTTCATGGGTTTTAATTACAGTAGCATGCATTATTTAAAAACTATAATGGCCGAAAACTGAAAAATAATGAATTTTTTCCCACATTTTTTCCTACTGTATTTTCCCATTAAAACCTATTTACAATAAAATAATTATTGGCATAATGTCCCACCTAAAGAAAGCCTAATTGGTGGCAGAAGAAATAAGATATAGTTCATTTCATTGTGATAAGTAACGATAAAGTTATAGACGAATTAATGGAAGGAGCGCTCAAAGGTGAACATTGCTCTGGTGCTCAAAGGGTAAAACCCCTCAGTGGTGAAGTGGTTAAAGGGATACTGTGGGGAAGGGTCGGGGGAAAATGAGCTGAACTTACCCGGGGCTTCTAATGGTCCCTCGCAGACATCCTGTGTTGGCGCAGCCACTCACCGATGCTCCGACCCCGCCTCCAGTTCACTTCTGGAATTTCTGACTTTAAAGTCAGAAAACCACTGTGCCTGCACGCCCGTGTCCTTGCTCCCGCTGATGTCACCAGGAGTGTACTGCGCAGACCATACTGGGCCTGCGCTGTGCGCTCTTGATGACATCAGCGGGATCGAGGACACGGCAACGCAGACTTTAAAGTCTGAAATTCCAGAAGTTAACACGGAGGCGGGGCCGGAGCATCGGTGAGTGGCTGCGCCAACACAGGATGTCTGCGGGGGACCGTTAGAAGCCCCTGGTAAGTTCAACTCATTTTCCCATGACCCCCCCCCTACAGTATCCCTTTAACCTCCTTAGCGGTATGGACGCATCGTTACGTCCATTACCGCCGGAGGTCACCGTTCAGGCCCCGCTAGGCCGATTTGAATATTTTTTTTTTTAAAAAACACGCAGCAAGCACTTTGCTTGCTGCGTGTCTCACCCGATTGCCGCTGCCGATCCGCCGCGATGCAGGGCCCCCCCAGGCGAGACCCCGTGCGGTGCCTGGCCAATCATTGCCAGGCAGCGCTGTGGGGTGAATCGGATTCCCCTTTGACGTCGATGGCGTCATGCCGCCCCGTCGCCATGGCGACGGGGGAAGCCCTCCAAGAGATCCCGTTCTTTGAACGGGATCTCTTGATCTCCGATCGCTGAAGGCTATCGGAGGGGCTGGGGGGATGCCGCTGAGCAGCGGCTATCATGTAGCGAGACATTGTCTCGCTACATGAAAAAAAAAAAAAATTAAAAACTTATTTGCTGCCCCCTGGCGGATTTTAATAAACCGCCAGGGAGGTTAATATTGGTCCGATGCAATCAGACAATTATCTCATTTTTGGAGTGTGCGTGTGCGTACCATTGTTGCATTTGTGGAAATCTTTGTGAAAGAAAAACCTACACAGATACCCTTAGGATATTTGATGCAGAGAAGTACATGAGTTCTCATTTCTCTGCTTATGTGGTACCAAGGAGGTACATTCCTTTGTTGATGTGTTTTGTTTGTTTTACAGTCAACATGTCATTTGCTTTTATTGTTTGTTTTTATTGTTGTTGTTGTTTTAGGGGCTATGCAAAATCTAGATTGATGCTTGGATGTGAAATTTCTTTTTAACTACCCAGAGTTCCATTTGTATACAGTCCTGTTACCATTACTTATCAGCTGAAGAAATTACACTGGTACCTGTCTATACCTTCCTTATACACAAAGAAAGCACAAGGCAGAGGTAAATTGTCTGAAGCAATGTTTGGTTTAACCTATGCAATGTATATACAGTGATGTGAAAAACTATTTGCCCCCTTCCTGATTTCTTATTCTTTTGCATGTTTGTCACACTTAAATGTTTCTGCTCATCAAAAACCGTGATGGTTTTTATTATTAAGTGAGAAAAAAAAACTCCAAATCTACATGGCCCTGTGTGAAAAAGTGATTGCCCCCCTTGTTAAAAAATAACTTCACTGTGGTTTATCACACCTGAGTTCAATTTCTGTAGTCACCCCCAGGCCTGATTACTGCCACACCTGTTCCAATCAAGAAATCACTTAAATAGGAGCTATCTGACACAGATAAGTAGACCAAAAGCACCTCAAAAGCTAGACATCATGCCAAGATCCAAAGAAATTCAGGAGCAAATGAGAACAAAAGTAATTGAGATCCATTAGTCTGGTAAAGGTTATAAATCCATTTCTAAAGCTTTGGGACTCCAGCAAACCACAGTGAGAGCCATTATCCACAAATGGCAAAAACATGGAACAGTGATGAACCTTCCCAGGAGTGGCCGGCCGACCAAAATTACCCCAAGAGCGCAGAGAAAATTCATCCGAGAGGCCACAAAAGACCCCAGGACAACATTTAAAGAACTGCAGGCCTCACTTGCCTCAATTAAGGTCAGTGTTCACGACTCCACCGTAAGAAAGAGACTGGGCAAAAACAGCCTGCATGGCAGATATCCAAGGCGCAAACCACTTTTAAGCAAAAAGATTAAAGGGAACCTTAACTGGCGGGGAAAAAAAATTCACTTACCTGGGGGCTTTCCCAAGCCTCCTGCAGCCGTCCTGTGCCCGCGCCGGTCTTTCGGTGCCCTCCGGTCTCCCTCCGCGGCTAAGTTTCGTTTTCGGACGACTGCCAGTCGTCCTCGGGCAAAGCGTCCTCTTCTTCCGCATTCCCCGTCGTAAAACGCGTCATGCGGACGCGCTTTACGGCTCTTTATGACGGGGAATACGGAAGAAGAGGACGTTTTGCCCGAGGACGACTGGCAGTCGTCCGAAAACGAAACTTAGCCGCGGAGGGAGCCCGGAGGGCACCGAAGGACCGGCGCGGGCACAGGACGGCTGCAGGAGGCTTGGGAAAGCCCCCAGGTAAGTGAATTTTTTTTTCCCCCGCCAGTTAAGGTTCCCTTTAAGGCTCGTCTCAATTTTGCTAAAAAACATCTCAATGATTGCCAAGACTTTTGGGAAAATACCTTGTGGACCGACGAGACAAAAGTTGAACTTTTTGGAAGGTCCGTGTCTTGTTACATCTGGCGTAGAAGTAACACAGCATTTCAGCAAAAGAACATAATACCAACAGTAAAATATGGTGGTGGTAGTGTGATGGTCTGGGGTTGTTTTGCTGCTTCAGGACCTGGAAGGCTTGCTGTGATAGATGAAACCATGAATTCTACTGTCTACCAAAAAATCCTAAAGGAGAATGTCCGGCCATCTGTTCGTCAACTCAAGCTGAAGCGATCTTGAGTGCTGCAGCAGGACAATGACCCAAAACACACCAGTAAATCCACCTCTGAATGGCTGAAGAAAAACAAAATGAAGACTTTGGAGTGGCCTATTCAAAATCCTATTGAGATGTTGTGGCATGACCTTAAAAAGGCAGTTCATGCTAGAAAACACTCAAATAAAGCTGAATTACAACAATTCTGCAAAGATGAGTGGGCCAAAATTCCTCCAGAGCGCTGTAAAAGACTTGTTGAAAGTTATCGCAACGCTTGATTGCAGTTATTGCTGCTAAGGGTGGCCCAACCAGTTATTAGGTTCAGGGGGCAATTTCTTTTTCACACAGGGCCATGTAGGTTTTGAGGGTTTTTTTTCTCACTAAATAATAAAAACCATCATTTAAAACTGCATTTTGTGTTCAATTATGTTATCTTTGACTAATAGTTAAATGTTTCTGCTCATCAAAAACAGTGAAGTGTGACAAACATGCAAAAGAATAATAAATCAGGAAGGGGGCAAATAGTTTTTCACATCACTGTAAATGTCCTCAGATTATTTTTTTTATCATGTTGTTCTTTACAAAAAATTGTAATGTTGTAAGGTACAGCGTAACATTTTCAGTTACATTTAAGTGTGGGTATTGTGAACAATTGAAAAAAAAATTCCCAGAAGAGCAATCAATGTGCTCTCCTAACTAATACCAATAATATACACCCATGCTTTCCATTGTTCATTTTGTTTCAATGTGAAACTTTGCTCATTTTTATATATATATATATATATATATATATATATATATATATATATATATATATATATATATATATATATATATATATTGCCAAAATGTTTTAAAAACTCCCCCTGCACACGATCAAGCTTCAAAGTTTGCCACAATATTTAGCATACAGCAGCGTTTGACCACTTCCCACCCCTCCATTGATTTGTTAAAACAGGCATTCACACGTGTGCAGGTGGTTAAAAGATGTCAAACATTGTATACCCCCCCCCTACCACAGAGGATGAATGCTGTAAATAAAGGCATAGAAATATGATAATTGTCTAAATGGAAATTATAGCTACTCAGTAGGTTATTTGGGTCCTTGAGCAATATAAAATATTGTTGATGCATAGATGAAAAAAGTTATGTTGTATATTCTTGCAACTGAAGTAATTTTTCAACTCAATGTTGTTAAAGTGTACCTGGGACGAGCAGCGTCTTGGGTACCATACTTACCTGGAGCGTCCTTAAGCCCCGTTAAGGCCGCTCTTCCTTTGCCGTCTCCTCGGTGTCTCTGGCCCCTGGCAATTCAGCCTGAAAGCCTAGCTGAGTCGCCCTTTGTCACACATGCCAGGCACACTCCCTGGGAGCAACCTGTGCCTTTGCAGTAGTACTGTGCAGGCGCAGAACACTCCCAGGGATTGGAGCACAATGTGGGAGCGCTCCTGGCCAGGCCACGCATGCACAAATAACCGCGACTCTGCTAGGCTTTCAGGCTGAATTGCCAAGGATTGGAGCCACCGGGGGAGATGGCAAGGGCCGAGCGGCCCTAACCGAGCTTAAAGAGAACCTGAACTGAAAATAAAAGGTCAAAATAGCCATACACAGGTCATACTTACCTCCTGTGTAGTCTACTCCTCAATCTCTTTCTCCTCTACTGCATCCCATTTGTCCACTGTGATCAATGGAATTCTCCGTCCTCCATTTTAAAAATGGCCATTACCCCATAGCAGCTTCCTGGACAGCACACTGTTAAACTGTAATATCACCCATTTGAGCCATAGGGAAACATGGACATTACCTTGCACATTCCACCCATTTGAGCCATAGGGAAACATGGACATTACCTTGCACATTCAGTTGTAACTGACAGCAGCTGATATATAACTGACAGCAACTGGTATATTTCAGTTCTGACAAAATATTGTCAGAACTGGAAGGGATCACTGTAAGAAGAAAATGGTGAGCTTCTGAGAGGAACTGATGGTGAAGTTAGTATGTAATATTCATTTGCAGCTATGTCACATGTTTATTTTAAATAATTTAACTTGCTTCAGGTTCCCTTTAAGAAAGTCCCATGTAAGTATGGTACCTGAGACACTTCTTATCTCAAGTTCCCTTTAAAACTTACTTTACTGTTTTTGGTTTATAGCCTGCTATGCTGGTCTAAAAAGGCTTGTAAGCTCATTTTTTCCAACCTTAGATCTGTATATTTTCTCACTCTCCCAAAAATACTTACTACCCATTTTTGCCCTACTAACTTCCATACCCCTGCATAAATAATACGCAGTACATATAATTAAGTATTACAGCTCTTGTGGAGTACTATAGCCACCCCTTTTAGCTATTGTACTGGCAGCAAAGGTTAGGGGTAGTTACTCATATATCATGGTAAAAAATTTGAAATAATGCTTGTCAAAATTGTTGCACTATTTAGACTGGCAATTGCCAATTTTCACTTTAACTGGAGTTAAATTTGGAATAACTTTTTTTAAAATTAATACATTTTTAATTTTCATTTACAGGTAGCCAGATGGCTGCACCTAGCACCTCAGATGCTGTTGTCAAGACTGTAGCATCACAAGTCCCATTTGCTGACCTTTGCAGCACTTTAGAAAGAATTCAGAAGGCCAAGAATCGAGCTGATAAAGTAAATATTTTTAAACAGTTTGTTGACTCCTGGAGGAAATTCCATGATGCTCTTCATAAAAATCATCCTAAGACTACAGATTCTTTTTACCCAGCAATGCGGCTTATCTTGCCACAGCTAGAAAGGGAGAGAATGGCATATGGAATTAAAGAGACCATGCTTGCCAAACTTTATATAAAAGTACTCGGCTTGCCTAAAGAAGGCAAAGATGCATTAAAACTTTTAAATTATCGAACCCCTACCAGCTCAAGCACGGATGCTGGAGACTTTGCTGCAATTGCTTACTTTGTTCTCAAGTCTCGGTGTCGAAAAGAAGGGAGCTTGTCCATTCAGGATGTCAATCAACAGCTGGATACAATTGCAAGCAACAATGCAGCTAGGAAGAAGGAACTGATAGAAAAAAGCCTCCTTCATTTGATTGCTCATACTACTGCTCTTGAACAGAAGTGGCTTATAAGAATGATAATTAAAGACATGAAACTGGGCTTTAGCCAGCAGACAGTATTTTCTATCTTTCACCGGGATGCTGCCGAACTTTACAATGTCACCACTGATCTTGAAAAAGTGTGTACGCAGCTACATGATCCCAGCATATGTCTCAGTGATGTCTCTATTTCAATGTTTTCTGCTTTCAAACCCATGCTTGCTGCCATTGCTAACATTCCACAAATAGAAAAACAAATGAACCACCAGAGCTTTTACATCGAAACTAAACTTGATGGTGAAAGAATGCAGTTACACAAAGACGGTGATGTTTATAAATACTTCTCACGGAACGGCTTTGATTACACCCAGCAATTTGGTGGTTCTCCCCTTGAAGGCTCCTTGACTCCATTTATTCATAATGTGTTTCGCATTGATGTGCAAAATTGCATCTTGGATGGAGAAATGATGGCGTACAATCCAAATACTCAGACATTTATGCAGAAGGGGAACAAATTTGATATAAAGAGAATGGTTGACGATTCTGATCTCCAAACTTGTTACTGCGTGTTTGATGTCTTGATGTATAACGACAAGAAATTAGCACAGGAAACACTTAGAAAAAGGTACGATATCCTCCGTGAGATATTCACTCCAATTCCTGGAAGAATTCACATTACTAACAAAAAGGAAGCTACTACCAGGCTAGAAGTTGTGACTGCACTAAATGAAGCCATCGATAATCGAGAAGAAGGAATTATGGTAAAAGACCCTATGTCCATATATAAACCAGATAAACGTGGAGAGGGGTGGTTGAAGATTAAGCCTGAATATGTTAATGGGCTAATGGATGAACTAGATGTTCTAATTGTTGGAGGATACTGGGGCAAGGGTCTACGAGGTGGTATGATGTCGCATTTCTTATGTGCCGTAGCTGAAACCCCAGGACCTGGGGAGAAGCCATCTGTGTTTCATACTTTGTGTCGTGTGGGCTCTGGTTACACAATGAAAGAACTTTATGACCTTGGTTTAAAGTTAGCGCCACACTGGAAGCCTTATCGTAAAAGGGATCCACCTGGCAATATTTTATGTGGAACTGAAAAGCCGGAAGTTTATATCCAGCCTTGTAACTCTGTTATTGTTCAGATAAAGGCTGCAGAAATTGTTCCTAGCGATATGTACAAAACAAACTGTACTCTTCGCTTCCCTCGTATTGAGAAGATCAGAGAGGACAAGCATTGGCACGACTGTATGACAGTTGATGACTTGGAACAGTTCAGAGAAAAAGCTTCTGGAAAACTGGCTTCAAAGCACTTGGTTATCAGTGATGAACCACAGGAGAAAAAACGCAAAGCGGCACCCAAAATTAGGAAAGTCATAGGAGTGGTGTCGCATCTCAAAGCACCGGATCTTTCTAGCATTGAGAAAGAGTCAACCATGTTTGAAGAAGTTGAATTCTGTGTGATGAGTGGAACAGAAACGCATTCAAAAGCCAAACTAGAGAGTATGATAGCTGCATGTGGCGGCATAGTTGTGCAGAATGCTGGGCAGGACACCTATTGTGTTATTGTTGGAGCTACAAATGTCAGAGTAAGGAATATCATCGTGGCAGATAAGCATGATGTTGTTAGAGCAGCTTGGCTCCTTGAGTGTTTTGAAAACAAAACCTTTGTGCCTTGGCAACCTCACCATATGATTCATATGTGTCCGTCTACCAAAGAGCATTTTGCTTGTGAATATGACTGCTATGGCGACAGTTATGTCACAGATACCAACGCGAGTGAGCTGAAAGACCTGTTTAGCAGAATGAATGATAGCAAGGAAAAGATCCCTCTGGACATGATTGCTGAATTAGAGCAACGGTATTCATGGGAAAACATTCCTCACAGTATGTTTCGTCAGTGTGTTGTGTATGTAGACATGTTTTTAATTATTAATGACCCAAACAGTAGAATCCCAAATTCCAGTTTAAGTATAATTGCATTACAGTTACGTTTTCATGGAGCTAAAGTGGTTAGTGAGCTTTATGAAGGGGTTTCTCATGTAGTTGTAGGTGATGACATCTCTCGTTTACCAGAAATGAAAATGCTAAGGAGGAATTTTCAAAGAAAATTTAAAATTGTTCCAATTTCATGGGTTTTAGAATCACTGACTTCAGGAGAGCTCCAGATAGAGCAAAACTATTTATTGTAACATCTGGTTTTAAAATACCACTATCCTCTCTTTTTATCTATGTATTTTACTATGTGTTGGATTGATATTTTAAAATATGAATGCATGTTTTGACTTCAGTTTGATTTTTTTTTTCCTTTTTGTAATTAATATGTCTGCTGAACATTTACTCCCAGGTTAACAGATTTTGTTTATAAGGTATGTGTGTTGCTTTTAATCTGTTAAACTGATTGTTTGTATCTTCTGAATTGTAATTGTGGGTTTTTATGTTTTACAATTTCCTATTTATTTTTTATAACTGTTCAATAAAAGAATATATTTTCTGTAATTTTTTTTTCTTTTTCTTCAGCTCTTTTTAACTTTGATTCAGGATTTTTTGCCGCTGGCATTGTGTATGATGAAATAGGTGCTCTTTTTCTTTGCTTCATGCATTGGAAACTCATTGGAGCTGATTTATGAAAACAGATGGAAGGAAAAGTTTCTGTGTTGCCATAGAAATCAGTCACATTGTTATTTGTTGTGCTGGTTAGAGGATCAAAAACAGACCATGATTTCTTGCTGTAGGTAAAAGTCCTTTTTCGTCCTCCATTGAATTAGTTCCAATGTCGCACAGATTTGCAGCAGAAATATCTTTTTATAAAAATCTTTTTTTGTTGAAACCATAGCAATTTTAACTAAATGAACTAGGATTAGTTTTTGTATGTGAGTTTTATGAAAATATTACTTTTTTTTTTTTCATTAAGTCCTCTTTTAGCAAAAAGGTAAAGAGTACCTACATTATAAATTACAGTTTGCTTTAAAGCTAATAGGTTTCCAAGATATTTAAAATGAAACATGAAGTGTCATTTTCTTACCCCAGGGTCCGTATTCCACATATGATCTTTAAATCCCTGCCCAATTGTGAAACTGGGCCTGAGTATTTTTTTTTTCTTTCCAAACCATAGGTGCAATTATGCTGGGGGGATTGATGTCATAACTCCAACCCCCCCCCCCCCCCCCCCCCCAATGTCCTGCTCCCACCACTGTGAAAAGAGATGTGACCTAATCCAGGCAAACAGCTGAAATAAGAATTATAGCAAACAGACAAGATAAGACAGGTTTCAGCAGTTCTCCTGTGTCTCTCCTCTCCCTTACTATACATGTGTCTCTCCTCTCTTCACACTATAAATCACCAGCGCTTTATCAAGCGCTGAGCAATTATTTGCGTTTTTTTTTGTTTGTTTTTTTATAGCGCTTTTGCAGAGGAGTTTTTTTTCTCACTTCCTGACGTCAATCAGAAAGTGAACTCTTGTACCCAAAAATGAATGAATACAATGTATTTATTCATGAAAGCGCTCGGAAAATCGCTATACAAGGTGCTTTTTCCAGTACTTTCCGATTTCCCTATACCTTCCATTATAGGCAAATCACCCAGAAATTGGTACAGGCAGCGATTTGGTGAGCGGATCGGAATCAAGCCGCTCATATGTGAACACCCTCATGGGGAATCATTGCAAAAGCGCTTTTCGGCTATTTATGAAATCGCCAGCGCTTAAAAAAAACACAAAAATGCCCTAGGTGTGAACAAGCCCTTACACACTGTGAAAAGAGATGTATTTTTGATCCAGGCAGGTAGAGAGCAGGGGAGGAAACCAGGCTGGAGGGGAGGACACATTGCTGAGGGTGTACTTTGTCAAGGTTTCAGCATGAGGAGAAAGAAGGAAGTGCTACTACAGATATAAATGTGAGTCCGTTCTATCCACTATGATGTACCAGATGTAAAGTTTATGTTCACCTAACTGTATACAGTGCATAGATTCCATATATGTATTGACATTCAAACCTTTTTTTGTCCGGAGGTGCTCTTTAACTATAAATACACTCTGTAGGTGACCTTGCAATGTACATTAAATAAAGCTCCTTTTCGTGAGCTATATTTCTATCAAGTCAGGATGGCCCACTGAAAGGCATACCCGCTGACTTAAGTGTGGTGGATAGAATGACCATTGTTAAAAAATGTTTACATTCTTAACATTTTTTTTATAGTTGTACTACTTGCACTATTATACAGGGCTGTGGAGTCGGAGTCGTGGAGTCAGGCAATTTTGGGTGCCAGGAGTCTGAGTCGGAGTCGGGAAAAAATGCACCGACTCCGACTCCTAATGAATTTGTAACTGTAATTAAAATAGAAAATATGATAAAATGTTCTATTTCTCAGATAATAGTCATTAAAAATAATGTATATATACAGTATATATACAGTAATAGCTGTGCTTAGTCCACAAAAATGAAATAAACCAATCAAAATTAGTTACTTGTGCTGCTTCAATAAAGCAGTCCCCGTATTTTTAAGGTCAGATATACATATCTGATTGTGACTGTATATATGATGTGTACACAGGAATCTCTTATATATACTAAATAACATCTATGCTGTAAGAATAAAGCCTGATGTGTAGCTGTGTCACTAATAGAGATGGTCAACGAGATGGAAATAATTCTGCATTGATGCTGATTTATGCAAATGTATGCACTCCCTTTGCTGATGAAATCAAATAATTTGATATGTTGTTAAAATTTGGTTTGGTGACTACAAATTAAAGGGTACCTGAGACGGATGAAAAGTAAAGTTTTATACATACCTGGGGCTTCCTCCAGCCCCCTTCAGGCTAATCAGTCCCTCGCTGTCCTTCACCACCCGGATCTTCTGCTATGAGTCCTGGTAATTCAGCCAGTCAGCGCTGTCCGGCCGCATGCCGCTCCCACAGCCAGGAACATTCTGCACCTGCGCAATAGTGCTGCACAGGTGTAGTATGCTCCTGGCGGCGGAGTGTGTGCATGCGCACTACGCCTGACTGGCTCAAGTACCTGGACTCATAGCAGAAGATCCAGGTGGCGGAGGAGGACAACGAGGGACTGATTATCCTGAAGGCGGCTGGAGGAAGCCCCAGGTATGTATAAAACTTTAATTTCATCTGTCTCAGGTTTACTTTGTTACACAGTAGTACTATACTCTACATATGCACTCCCCACAGAGCTGCAGGGAATCCACTGAGAATGCTGTGCACATTGAACACAGAGGTGTTGTCTGTTTACAATCTCCTCCATTCCCCTGCAGAGTACCTGCACATCATTCTTACATGTACCCACACTTACATTGCCTAGGGCCTGATAGATGTTCTTTGTTCCGGTTTGTACCTTTTACAAGTACTCTTACCAAGGACTAGTTTTAGTCTAAAGGGAATAAATATAGTAGTCTACATATCCTTCTCACTTCAGTTGTCTTGTAAAATTCCTAAGCGTTGGCAGTTAAGAGACGAATTTCATGTTACATACTTTTAATCAACAAAATTGTAATATGCAAATTAGAGGAGTCGGAGTCGTGGAGTCTGAGTCGGTGGAATCCTAAACTGAGGAGTCGGAGTCGGTGGATTTTTGGACCGACTCCACAGCCCTGCTATTATACCAAGATTAGAACTAGGATTTACCATAAATAAAGTCTTGGCCACAACAGTTAATAAGAAAGGGCAGGGTGGGCTGGGCTGTAATGCTTAATAAGGTGGAGGAGTGGATGATGGCAGCACTTAAAGGGAACCTAAACTGAGGATATGGATTTTTCCTTTTAAAATAATACCAGTTGCCTGACTCTCCTGCTGATCCTGTGTCTCTAATACTTTTAGCCACAGCCCCTGAACAAGCATGCAGATCAGGTGCTCTGACTGAAGTCAGACTGGATTAGCTGCATACTTGTTTCAGGTGTATGATTCAGCCACTACTGCAACTGCAGAGATCAGCAGAGTAGTCGGGCAACTGGTATTGCTTAAAAGGAAACATCCATATCCCAATCAGTTAGGCCCTGTTCACACTTGCGTTTTGGCAAGTAAACGGACCGCATCCTGATGGTTCCGATCCGGATCCGGTCCGTTTGTATCAGGCATGCATCAGGCTGCCATCCGGATCCTTGGGCAAAAAATAGTGAAATTTAAATGAAAAAATGTTGGGGTCAGCAGAAGGTGCTCCTGTAGAATCAGGATCCTCCGCTGTAGGCCTCACCTCCACCTCCGACATTCTGCCAAACAGCTCCAGCACGTCTGTCACTGCTGCTCCACTCCAGACATGCTTGACCCATGTGTCCCCATCCGAAATGGCCGCTTGGATACGCATAGGAAGTGGGGTAGAACGTCAGGTTTTTGTAGGCAGTGTGTTCTGTGCCTTCCATTCCCCATTTCTGTGTTCCGGATGGTGCTGTCAGGCTCAGGTCCGGCTCTGGTCCGGGTGCGTGGGCTGGAGATCCGGACCCAAAAAATAGCGCATGTTGGAAAAGAGTCCGGATCCGGTCCGGCTCCATACTGTACGGAACGGAGACGTGTGAACGTCCGCATAGACTTTGCATTGCTATGCGGAACGTACGTTCCGTTTGTACAGTATACGGTCCGAATCAGATCAGGAAAATCCGGACAGGGAACGCTAATGTAAACCGAGCCTTAACGTTTCCTTTAAGGGCCAAAAGAGCTTAATGGCTGCAATACTCTATGCAGTGAATCATTAATCCCTCCTGGTCCCCAAGTGCAGCCATTAACTCTGCTGGGTAATCTTCTACTTTAGGTCCATAAAAAAATCCAGCTTAAAGAGTAACTGTCAGGCTGCAGAAGCTAATTTAAACCTCTATTCTCCTGTGTTAAACCGTTTAGAAGGAAGCCCAAAAGCAATTAGTGAAGATAAAAATCTCAGTTACCTTTGATGTGTGCTTATCAGCAAGTCTGTTATTCTTAAGAAGACGCAAGCCGCATACCATACTGCAAAGCATTCTGGGGCTCTCCCCTCGGCTGCTAATGAGACGTTACAGCAGCTTGTAATCCCGTAGCACTGATAAATCTCGGGCAGACTACACTGCAGGAGTCAGCTATTGTTCCTAGCCACATGGCTCATTAATATTCACTGCACACTGTGTTATTTAGTACAAGCTTATTTGTGATCAGGAAGCAGGCAGGACATGAAGACACATTTGACAGAAAAACATGGAGCCTCCCATGAGCTGTCAGGAGCATCTATCTCTGCATATACTATATACAAATTCTGTGAAATCCAAACGTGGACAGTGAAATGCATATGTAATGTAAGTACGGCAGAGTGGCAGAGGAATGAAAAAGCGGAGGGAACCGGCACTGCAAAATAGCTGATGGTTTATTTCTCAGACGTGAGTAAAACACATACAAAAAGTACAAAACGTTGCTGGCTGGCACAATGGATGAATTCAAACAAAGGTGGGGTACCTGGTGGTGCGGTGGGTGCTGGTGGTTTAAGCCTGACGGCCGTTTCGCGCACGTCTGCGCATCTACGGAGGCTGCATGGCGGGGGGCTTAGGCTGCTGGCATTTGTAGCCTGTTGCGTGCGGCGGAAGTATTCCGTCTGCCTGTTCCGCCCCTCTGCGAACTTCCTCACTGTAACAGACGGCTGACACGCATAGCGTGTCAGCTACGTCTGACATCATGGCGGCACAACGCGCTGATCCCATTGGTCAGCGTAGCGTAACATACGCTTTAGTGCACGCCAGTTCCTCAAGTTGGGCCAGATTAGCGCCATCTTGTGTTATGTTAGGAGAAAGCATTCCCAAATTAGCATCGGGAGAAAAGTGGTGAAAAAATATAGTACAAAGTGGAAGGGAGTGTGAAGGTGAAAATGAGTAGAGGAAAAAAGGGGCAGGGGAGGTTAGGTTAGAGATAAAGTGCTGAAGTGCCTGTTGCAAATCTGTGAAATGCTGTCTCTGCAGCAAAATCACTGAGAACGAAAACTCACAGTGAACATCACTATGTGGGTAAATAAATTATACACTAGTGGTGGGTAGGGAAGTGTAGCATAATAAAATCAACATATGCTCGGTCGTCCCATAGGCCGACCCCCGTGGGGTAAGTAACCACACACGGGGTCGGTCAAGCGGAGCGACCAAGCCTACTAGTCGGGCTTAAGCGAGTAAGGAGGGCAAAAATGGACTAAAAAGATATCATGCATTACAAATAACGTTATTCATGAACCACAGATGAACTGTGTTGGGAAAAAGAGTTAAGGAGGATCAAACATAGTCTATATACTTATTGCAACACACAAGATTCCAAATTAAGGATCTAGGAAACAAGAGAGATCAGTATAGTCATTGAGACCCAAAGGACCCATGGCATTGGTTCTCAGGATCAGTAGGACCTCTTCTCGCTTCAATTTCTTTTCTCGGTCCCCTCCTCTAGTGGGAGGCGGAACCTGAAGTATACCAGCAAAGGTGAGTTTCTTGGGGTCCCCCCTATGATTACTCCTCATGTGTTCAATGACTCTGGGGGAGCCCTTTCCAGAACCTATAGAGTTGTAGTGTTCTCTGAATCTTTCTCCCAATGTTCTGGTGGTTTCACCAATATAGAATCTACCGCACGGGCACCACAGGGCGTACACCACAAACCTGGTCTTGCAAGTGATGAACGCGAGTACATTTCGTCGGACCGGGCCAATTAGAATACTGGAACCCACGGCCATTTGCCTGCATGACTTGCATCGACCACATCTGTGGTTGCCCTGTGGTTGATAGCCCCGCAGCCAACTACTTCCTTCAGGGGAGCGGAATTCGCTTCTGCTCACGGAAGACCCTATAGTTGGAGATCTCTTAAATGAGAATAGTGGTCCTTCTTCCACTAAAGATTTCAAGCTTGCATCCTTCGTTAAGATGTCCCAATGCCTGGTTATAGATCTTTTAATAGCATCTGACATTATGTTAAATTCAAACGTGAAAGGGGTTCTTCCATAGCTAGTGTTCTTAGTATTTTTAGTTGTCTTCTTTTGGAGGAGAGTTTTTCTATCCTGGGAGAGAGCCTTCTTAAAGGCTTCTTGAATAAGCTGCTTCTCGTAGCCTCTTGCAACCAGCCTACACCCCAGCTCCTCAGACTGACGGCGAAATCCTGTGTCGCTAGCGTTGTTTCTGCGAAGTCTGAGGAACTGGCCATAGGGCAGCGCCTTGGTCACATGCTCGGGGTGAAAACTCTGCTTGTGGAGTAGGGAGTTTGATGCTGTGGATTTCCTATATCCCTTAGATATCAATTTGTTGTTTCTAATTTCCAATTCCAAGTCTAGGAAAGCAACCTTGTCATCGCTAGATGTGGCTGTGAAGGCCATATTGCAGTTGTTTTGGTTGATGTGCTCCAAAAATAAACTAAAAGATCCACTAGTCCCGGACCAAAAGACAAGGATGTCGTCCACATACCTGGACCACATCCTCAGTTGTCCCCTAAAGGGATTACTATTGTAAGTACAGCCAATCTTTAGCTACTGATATATGTGTTTATTTTCTCTGAGACCTTATACCTAACAGCTCCTCTTTAAGAGGGTCAAATATTGAAGTCCACTTGTACATGATAAAAACAAGGAACACCAAGAGCCCCAATAGTGTAATATGTACTGGTAAATGGTTATTAAATAGAGTAAATATTAATACTCACAAATCAGGGTTACCATTAGGCAACCACTGTAAAGGCAGGTAGGGAGATTTTCCTGACCCCACTCAGGAATAAGAAGTCGCTCTCTGTAGATGAGAAAAAAGGGGGTTCAACCCTCCACCCAGGGTGGACTCAATATTATGCAGGGGAACAGAGGCGCCAAAAGGATAAAAGGAAGCTAAATAAGCTTAAAAACCAAATTCTTGGTAAATAGAGGAGGTAGTGGTGGACTTACCTCCTTCAAGTAGACACACAACGACTGTAGTAAAGACAGTCAATATATTGTATTTATGAACTCCAAATATGCAACGCGTTTCGCAGGATTGATCCCGCTTCATCAGGCAATAACAACGGAGCAATAGCATATGTGGTCAGTAGAAGAGCCAGGCACCTCCGTTGTTATTGCCTGATGAAGCGGGATCAATCCTGCGAAACGCGTTGCATATTTGGAGTTCATAAATAAAATATATTGACTGTCTTTACTACAGTCGTTGTGTGTCTACTTGGAGGAGGTAAGTTCACCACTACCTCCTCTATTTAGCAAGAATTTGGTTTTTAAGCTCATTTAGCTTCCTTTTATCCTTTTGGCGCCTCTGTTCTGCATAACCACTTGTACATGAGGCTGACTAGTATTTGAGGATATACCTTATTTTTATGGATTTTGGACAACTCTGGTAAGTCTCAAATATTTAATTATTATTTAATTATCATATCAAACTAACTAGACACAACATGAAAAAGTACAAACAATGCAATAACAATGCATGTTTCTTTTTACTTGTGCTACACTAGTGAATTATGAGGGTCATCCAGCTGTTTGGAGGGGGGGGGGGGTTGTAACACTGCTTTTATTGGGTTATACTGTAAGGTTTTTTTTCCATGTCAATAAGCAAACAAGTACAAGATATGTTACTTACAGTCGGAGTATTATCAAAGTACAATAACGGGTAATCTAAAAATAAAGGAGAGCAAAGGCTAGTAATAGAATGAACAAAGTGTTTTAATTATTTTTAGACACTGTATCTTCTGATTATTTCTCCACATAATCACCTCCTTTACTTAAAGTGGATCCAAGATGAAAAACTAACTATAACAAGTAACTTGTCTATATATCTTATCTAAAGTTTACACAGCAAATCTAGCTGCAAACAGCTTCACTAAAATATGATTATTTCTACCTGCGATACAGAGGATTGGGAAGACTATAGAACCCAGAGCCTCCCCTCTCCTTGGGTAAGTATCTGCTCGGCAGATCAGTCAAAAACAGTCTGCCGACAGCTTGTACTCGCGTGCAACTGTCGGCAGACCGACTGCCCAGCAGGAGGGTCTGACGGAACCGTCATTTGAAAAAGTACGGTGTGTGTACGTGCCTTAAATCTCTCTTCAGACTAGTGACTAGTGATTTGTGATAAGATAAAAAAGCATGCAAATTTCCCCTGACAAAGGAAGAAAAAGAAAGGTAGTCGGTTCCTGGAAAGTAGTTCATTAGCAGTTAAATGCTTTGATTAACTCATTTTTAATTTTACGATAAAGATGGTAGCAAGGGATGACAGTGGTTGGTGGGCTGCCAATGCCACGCCAAATGGTTTCTGTGATCTGACCAATAAAATCAATGAATAGGATGAGATGAGAAAGAAGAATAGTCGGCACTTCTGGGTCTGCTTACTTATTCAAAGTGCTCAGTGCAATACACAAATTGTCCAAATATGCGTAGAAACCTATACCGACTTAGCACCTAAACTTCTATTGCCTTCTTTCTGAAGACTGCAGAGCTGTTTTTATCCCACCATATGTACACTATACACTTAACCAACAACCAATCAATAAAACTAACTAGGTCAGGGGTCGGCAACCCGCGGCTCCGGAGCCGCAAGCGGCTCTTTTTCACCTTTGCCGCGGCTTCGGTGCTGCAGGGCTGCCCATTCTGACACTACACCGGTAGTGAGTGTCAGTGGCTGCGGCGCGCTTCTTTCATGTGTGCGTGTGACGTGTGCTGCCAGCTGGCCGGCAGCCTATCAGAGAGGCCGCCGGACCAGTGCAGGGCTTCGGGCGGCCATTTTCCCGTAGCCCTGCAGTGTAGTGCAGGCAGGACGTGACGTCGGGAAGGAAGGAAGAGGAGCCGAGGGAGTTGCGCGCCACAAGGAGGTCGGGACAGGAGGAGATCGTGACAGGAGTACTTCTGACTAGGTGAGTAAATGGGTTTTTCTTTTCAGATCTGCTGAAGGATTTGTGCATATTGGGGTCATATCTGCATATTGGGGTCCATATCTGCTAACGATTTGTGCATATTGGGGTCATATCTGCATATTGGGGTCATATCTGCTAACGATTTGTGCATATTGGGGTCATATCTGCTAACAATTTGTGCATATTGGGGACATATCTGCTAACGATTTGTGCGTATTGGGGACATATCTGCTAACGATTTGTGCATACTGGGGTCATATCTGCATATTGGGGACATATCTGCTAACGATTTGTGCGTATTGGGGACATATCTGCTAACGATTTGTGCGTATTGGGGACATATCTGCTAACGATTTGTGCATATTGGGGACATATCTGCTAACAATATGTGCATATTAGGGTCATATCTGTTTTATAATGGCTTTGCGGCTCCCAGTTTTTATTCTCTTTTCGGAAACGGGTCCAAGTGGCTCTTTGATTCTTAAAGGTTGCAGACCCCTGAACTAGGTAAATGTGCTAGGTGACGCTTGGCCAAGGAAACCGCTCAAGATAATATTGGTATACAGAGATCACCTGACATTGCCTAAAGATCCGGCATACATCAGTTAGGCGGGTCCCGAATTAACAAAATGTTTTTTGACCACCGAATTAATCCTTCCCGCACCCGTCTGCCTGATCACCCTTATGCCTCACGTCCTCTCTTTCTGACAACAATTACCTGCTGTGATACAGGGTGGCTGGATAGAGTACTGGACATTGGAGATTAGGGCTAGAATCCTGACTGGAGCCAGTTATCTATTCAGTAAGACTTGGGCAAGACTCCCTAGTGCTCCAGTATAGCCTGCTGAGCGCACCTTTATTTGCTGCTGTTCTCAAGCACTTGTCTGACATGAGATGTTAATTCACAAAAGGGAATGCAAGTGATAATTCTAAAGTGTGTGAGAAATTATCACCTGGCCTCAGCTGTCATAAAATGGAGAACACTCCTGACGATGGGGGCAGGCATGCACGCAATACACCCTGACCGAAGGACTTAATGGGCCAGCTAGCGAAGGATTGAAGCGGCCAGGAAGGATGGCGATAGAAAGAACACCTGGAAGGAGAAAGCCCCTGGTATTTATAAATATTATCCTCCCCTATCCCCCCCCCCAACCATCTCCCCCCACCATCTCGGGTTTCTTTTAAGGCTCCGTTCCAATATGCAGCTAGACCACTTATGGCCAGTGGGAGCAGACAGTTTTCATAGAAAACATACGGTAAGCATTCCACAATGCACCTAACAGTAAGGCCTCTTGCACACTACATGCAATTCTGATTTGTCATACGATCTGATTTTTGATTCAGATTAAAAAATATAGCAATTTTTTTTTAAATCGGAATAAAAAATCGTATCAAAAATCGGAATCACATGTAGTGTGCAAGAGGCCTAAGGGCCAGTTTACACTGAGAACGTTGCAATGAACATTGCAGGCATAAACGCTCCCAACGATGGGGGCTCATGCATGCACGGTACAGCATGACTGGGATAGCCCAGGAGGATAGCGAGCCCATGGTCCCCAGGGGGCTGAAGGAATCCTCAGGTAAGTATAAATGGGACACTATTGTTTGTCTCAGGTGCATTTTAAAGGGTACTTAAAGTGAAAAGAGATACCAGGGCTTCTTCCAGCCCCCCGAAGCCCATCTGGTTCCTTACAGTCATTTTGTGCTGCTCCCTTCAGCAGCAGTGCCCTTCTGAACACTGAGTGACTGGGTCAGTCGTGGGCTATTGCGCTTTTCCCCAGTTGCATGCCTCCTCGGTCGTGCCCCCGTAACCAGGAGTCTTCTGAGCATGTGCAGTTCCAAATTTTACAAATTATGCAAGCATAGAATGCTCTCGGCTGTGTAGCGTGTTCAATAGGCCCAGGGATGCACATGCAGCTGTCAGAAGGGTACTACTACTTATTGGAGAAGCGCAGAATGATGGCAAAAGACAAGGAGGACTTAAAGGGGCTGGGCTGAGGTAAGTTAAACTGCCAATTTTATTTTCACTTTAGGTTTCCTTTAACAGACTGTGGCCCATATGCAATTCCCTTTTTCACCTGAGTTTTCTCCTAGGAGATAATATTTCATCTTTGATTTAAAATAACTTTCCAGCACTTTTCAACTTAAAAAGTACCAAAAAGTAGGTGGTAAAGTACTATCAAAATTATTTTGAGTATTTTCTTGCTCTTTGGTTGCTTGAAAAAGGCATTTTATTGACAAGTTTAAAATGATCACCTAGGAGAAAACTCAGGTGAAAAAGTGAATTGCACATGGGCCTGTAATTCACTGCAATTTTGTCTATAGACGTTCAGCGTGTATCTGGTGTGATGCAATCCAACAGACTCCGGTATCACGGAGGATGTAGTCCGTTACTGCATAACACGCACGTTAATAGTGGTAATCAAGCATACTTTTTCATTTGTTGTATGCTTCACCATGTGTGACGCTCTCATAATGTGTGATCCGACTTTCCCCCTGTGTTGCATTGGATTCCTGTTTATAGAGGGAACGCAATGCAACTCTCCACTGTGCACCTAGCCACACAACTGATCCACAGCGTGTGAAGGATATTGACATGTTTCCCTATGGCTCAGCCTACATATATGCATTGTAACTGAAAGTGAACCCGAGGTGAGACTGTTATGGAGGCTGCCATATTTATTTCCTTTTAAGCAATACCAGTTGCCTGGCTGTCCTACTGATCCTCTGCCTCTAAAGGTGGACACTAAAGCTGGCCACTAACGGCGCAATTTCTAGTGAAAAATCGTTCAAGCAATCAGAAATTCTGATCGGAAGTGAAATATTGTAATACATCGTTCACTACACCATCAACGAACCAATCTTTGCTTCCTATCTATCACAACCAACAAGAAAATCTAAATTTTGGTTTGACGAAAATTCATTCAGACGACATTTTTTTCACTCGGTTATAATCGATTGTGTCCACCAATGGAGATTATTTATAACCAATCCGATCAGAATTTCTGATCGCTCGAACGTTTTTTCGCTACAAATTGGACAGTTAGTGGCCACCTTTAAGGTCCAATTTCTAGCTAAAAATCATTTGAGTGATCAGAAATTTTGATCGGATTAGTTGTAAATAATCTCAGTTGGTGGACACAATCGATTATGAACGAGTGAAAAAAATGTCGGCCGAATGAATTTTCGTTGAACCAAAATTTGGATTTTCTTGTTGGTTGTGGTAGATAGGAAGCAAAGATTGGTTCGTTGATGGTGTAGTGAACGATGCATTACAATATTTCACTACCGATCAGAATTTCTGATTGCTCGAACGATTTTTCGCTAGAAATTGGATTGTTAGTGGCCAACTTAACACTTTCAGCTATAGACCCTGAACAAGCAAATACAGATCAGGTGTTTATGACAGTATAGCTGCATGCATTTTTTTCTGGTTTAATTCAGACCCTGCTGCAGCCAAATAGATCAGCACGACTGCCAGGCAACTAGTATTGTTTAAAAGGAAATAAATATGGCAGCCTCACTTAAACGCTCACAATGCGCTTCTACATGCATTGTAAAAGAAAGAGAAGCTGCCTCCAGTGTAAGCCAGCCTAGCTGATGCAGACGTGAAGGAATTCTCCATGTTTTCATTTGGGTTAATATTTATACTGTTGCTGAAGGTACGAAGAAGAACAAACTGTCAGTTTTGGAAATTCTGAGATGCTTTCAGATTTAAATGAAAAACCCATTATTAATAATATTAACTTACATAAAGGCTTCTGCAGCATCAATCTATGTTTTAGGCAAATATACAGTTATATTTAATGAAACTGGGTGTCCCCTTTAATTGCAAGTTAGTGTAGCTTTTGTTCGAACTACTGTGATAGAGGCGATGTTCTTCGAACATTTTTTCAGTAAATCTCAGTAAATCAATAGCAGCTTTCATCAGACAGGTATTTTGGCTGGTAACAGATCATCTTAGAGGCAGGATTATGCCTATAACCACATTTACATCTGGTTGAACAGAAGTGGAGACTCCAAGTTGGAAGATGTATTTTAATGTACAAGTTTTACAAGGAAATGCATTCTTCTTTACATTGGGCAAATACAATGAAGCATGCAGTTAATTCAAGTGTGCTTAAATTCCAATTTTCTTACAGCCACCACACTTGGATAAATGCAGTATCCATGGTAACAAGACATTAGCTAGATCCGGTTTTTAACAGATTTCACAAAAGCAATAGCCCTGATGAATATATGCAATCCATTCCGAAATTCCAATCACTAGATGGGGCTATGGAGGTCAAGCAACATTACACATTTAAAGAACCACTTAGTACTTAAAATGTGCAGCAAAACAATGATCAGTGTGGACTCAAGTGCTCAAGTGTAAATGATGTCACACAGGAGAGCTTTGCAAGAGACTAACATGCATGAAAAAGCACATTTTATATTTCTGATTGATAAGGTATAAATAATAAAAACATCGAAATTAGTCACCGCCCATTAAGCAAAATCACACAAAAAAAAAAATGAATGTGACATATAATGTAATTTAAAGTTACTGAGATGTTCTCTACATTTATGCTTGTAGCCAGTTCTGAAGGTCTAAAGGGCTCATATTGCTTTTTTTTTTTTTCATATTATGACTTTATATTCTTTTTTGGTGTATTTTTACAGTGTGGAACATCCAGTATCACCCTTAATCCTCTATAACGCTACAGTCTAATATACAGTACTTGGAATATTTTGTTATTGACCAGTGATCTCTCCAGTGTATCATAGTTGTATAGTTAGACACATAGGGTTTGGGAAAATTTAACCACTTGAGTACCAGCAGTCTCTGCCCCCTTACGGACCAGAGACCGCTGATACCAGAAAGCGCGGAATACCGACAAATCGCCGTACATACCCGCCATCCACGCCGCACACCGGGAACCACAGATCACCCACTCTGCCATCTCTATAACGGCAGAGCCCTGTGAGCCAGTCAGGAGCCGCTTTCATTGGCTTCTGACCGTGTCTATCAATGTAAGCCACGGGGAGTCGGAGCAGTGCTTTTCAACGCTGCTACATTTGGGCGCAGCCGGCGCCTCCATAGACTACAATGGGAATCATTCCTATTGCAGCGCTCAGTGAGTAACGTCGGCTCCTCAGAAGACGGAGCCCAGGTTGCTTAAAAAACAATAATTCGGCCTCCAGCTATCGCTGGAAGCCGAATTATTTCATTCCCCCACTATCCATGGCGGCCTGGAGGGGGAATAGTAATTAAAATGGCCTGGACTTGTGCAGAAACAGGATCAGCCATATACCGGCTGTATCCTGCGCCCAAGTCTACCGGCACCGATTTCAAATGTACTCACGGGGAGTTGCTTACATTGATAGACAACTGATAACTTGTCCCCTGAAGAACACCAGGCCTTGATGGATTTGAGACAATCCCAGGCAATGGTATTACAACCTAGTGATAAGGGGGGCAATGTTGTGCTATGGGGGAGGGAATTGTACGTAGCAGAAGTAAATAGACAATTGAAGGATGGTGATGTCTATAAGAAACTGAGTTCTGATCCATTCCCTGATATAGTTAAAAAATTGAATGGTCGCCTGGATGTTGCCTTGGATGATAATGTCATTAGTCATGATGAGTGGAGTTTTATGAAAGTCAATCAGTACAGAATACCAGTGCTGTATCTTTTGCCCAAATTGCATAAGAATGCGGACGTCCCCCCAGGTGGCCCGATTGTTTTGGCGGTCGGCGGTCCATTTGAAAGAGTATCCACGTTCTTAGATACAAATTTAAAGTGTATGGTGAATGATCTACCCTCGTATGCACGTGATACACGTCACATATTATTTTTGTTAGAGGACCTTGCGATACAGCCGACGGATTTGTTGGTGGGAATTGACGTCGAGGGACTATACACCTCTATCCCGCATGATGTGGGATTGAGTGCTGTGGAGTTCTTCTTGAAACATGCGGGTCTGGTGCAGCCTGGGAGGAGTCAGGTCATTGTGGATTTATTAGAGATGGTCCTTACCCTTAATTGTTTTAGGTTTGATGGAGTGTACTACCGCCAGACCAGGGGGACGTCAATGGGTGCGGCGTGTGCTCCGGCCTACGCATGCCTCCACTTAGGTTTGTGGGAACGGCAGGAGGTATATACGAATGTGGGATTTGGGGTGCACGCCGCGGCCTGGATTCGTTACATCGATGACGTCTTCATGGTCTGGCAGGGTACCAGGGAGGAACTGAATGTGTTCCTGGATCAGTTGAACATGAATGAGAGGAATATTATACTTACGTACACTATTGACGAAAATGAAATCAGTTTCTTTGACTTGCTGATTAGAAAGGACTCTGGTAGGCTCAGGACAGTGACCTATCGGAAACCGACAGCAGGGAATACTCTGCTCCACGCCTCTAGCTTCCACCCACCCTCCCTACTGCAGGGCATTCCAGTTGGCCAATTACTGCGAGTTAAACGCAACTGCAGTGGGGAGGACGATTATGTGAGGGAGGCGGATGAGATGTGTAGCAGATTCTCCTGACGTGGCTATGGGGAGGAAGTCTTAGACAGAGCAAGGTCTCGCAGTGATGCGACACCTAGGGATGCATTACTGGTACAAGGAAATAAAAGAAAGAGGAAACCAAAGGATGAAAATCTACGTTTAATTACACAATATGGTACGCATTGGAACCAGCTGAGGAGGGTGCTGGCTAAGCACTGGCACATCCTGAGACTGGATCCTAAGATAATTGAAGTGGTTGGGGAGTATCCCAGGATGGCGGCTAAGAGGGCTCCCAACCTTCGAGACATGTTGGTGCAATCAGAATTTCGCTCTGCAACGAGACAATCGCCGAAAATGTGGTTGGGCCCCTCTACGCGGCCTCCGGGGATGTTCCCGTGTGCTAAGTGCAGCGTCTGTCACCTGGTTCATCGATCCAACGTGTTTGCTGATGCGAGATCAAGGCGATCGTACGATCTTCGGACGTTCATTAATTGTGAAAGTAAATTTACTGTTTATATGATCGAGTGCCCGTGCGGTTTGAAGTATATCGGAAAAACTACGCGTATGATCAAGCAACGCATACAACAGCCCGTTGGAAACATAAAGGCAGGTGACGAGACAAGCCCTTTGGGCCTGCACTTTAAACTCTACCATGACAAAAATCCAGACTGCCTGAGATTTAAAGGCATTGTGAAGATGCAGGTTGCTACAAGGGGAGGAGATCTGGATAGGAAATTGTGCCAAATGGAATCCAGTTGGATTTTCAGACTGGGTACTGTTATACCTGCTGGTTTAAATACTGATTTACCGCTAGCACCTTTCTTACCAACCTAGATTGTATGTCTGGTGTGTTTGGTTGGCGGTATGTATGTGACCTCCGTCTCTGTATATATAACCTGGTAATACCTTGGTTGCATTCCCTAGAACAGTGATGGCTAACCTTTCAGAGGCCGAGTGCCCAAACTGCGACCTAACATCGACTTTTTTATCTCCGAGTGCCACTGGGGGGGGGGGGGGTCGTGGCGCGAGCAGCGCGCCGAAAAATGGGCGTGGTTATGATATTGTATGGGCGGAGCTAACATAATGATGTAACAGCGAGGCATAAGAAAGCAGTGTTTTCCGCCATGATGTGGTGAAACGAGGATTCGCATCATGGGTGTGCAGAAACTGTATGATGCTATTTATACCCGCCGTAACCCCAAAGCAGCAAATATAGCCAACTATGACCATTAAGGGCTCATTCACACTATTTGCTGCACTGTTCGTTTTGACGCAACGCACATAATGTAAGATTCATATGGTAACATGAAAGTCAATAGACTTCCATGTTACCATTCACACTACAGGTGTGCGTTCCCATGCGTTACGTTGTAACGCATCTGGGAACATTTTAACGCACAACGCATATGTTTCCCCGATTGGTACAGCTGCCGACGTCCACGCTTTAGCGCACCACAACGTGCATTCCGTGCGATCACTGTGCGTTGACAGCGCATGCATGAAATTGCATTCGTGCATACGTTCTGTAGTGTGAGCCCTTAATAATAAATGCAGCAAGTTACCCCAGACACCAGAAAATAAACGCAATGTGTGCAACATTTCAGCAGAAAATAATGCAATGTGGGCCACATTGCACCAGAAAACAAATGCAGTGGGCCACATTGCACCAGAAAATAAACGCAGTGGGCCACATTTCACCAGAAAACAAACAGTGGGCCACATTTCACCAGCAAACAAACGCAGTGGGCCACATTTCACCAGAAAACAAACGCAGAGGGTAGCATTTCACCAGCAATCAAACGCAGTGGGCCACATTTCACCAGAAAACAAACGCAGAGGGTAGCATTTCACCAGCAAACAAACGCAGTGGGCCACATTTCACCAGCAAACAAACGCAGTGGGCCACATTTCACCAGAAAACAAACGCAGTGGGCCACATTTCACCAGAAAACAAACGCAGTGGGCCACATTTCACCAGAAAACAAACAGCGGGCAGCATTTCACCAGAAAACAAACGCAGTGGGCCACATTTCACCAGAAAATAAACGCAGAGGGTAGCATTTCACCAGCAAACAAACGCAGTGGGCCACATTTCACCAGAAAACAAACGCAGAGGGTAGCATTTCACCAGCAATCAAACGCAGTGGGCCACATTTCACCAGAAAACAAACGCAGAGGGTAGCATTTCACCAGCAAACAAACGCAGTGGGCCACATTTCACCAGCAAACAAACGCAGCGGGCAGCATTTCACCAGAAAACAAACGCAGTGGGCCACATTTCACCAGAAAACAAACGCAGTGGGCCACATTTCACCAGAAAACAAACAGCGGGCAGCATTTCACCAGAAAACAAACGCAGTGGGCCACATTTCACCAGAAAATAAACGCAGAGGGTAGCATTTCACCAGCAAACAAACGCAGTGGGCCACATTTCACCAGAAAACAAACGCAGTGGGCCACATTTCACCAGAAAACAAACGCAGTGGGCCACATTTCACCAGAAAACAAACGCAGTGGGCCACATTTCACCAGAAAACAAACGCAGCGGGCAGCATTTCACCAGAAAACAAACACTGTGGGCCACATTTCACCAGAAAACAAACGCAGAGGGTAGCATTTCACCAGCAAACAAACGCAGTGGGCCACATTTCACCAGAAAACAAACGCAGTGGGCCACATTTCACCAGAAAACAAACGCAGCGGGCAGCATTTCACCAGAAAACAAACACTGTGGGCCACATTTCACCAGAAAACAAACGCAGAGGGTAGCATTTCACCAGCAAACAAACGCAGTGGGCCACATTTCACCAGAAAATAAACGCAGAGGGTCGCATTTCACCAGCAAACAAACGCAGTGGGCCACATTTCACCAGAAAACAAACGCAGCGGGCAGCATTTCACCAGAAAACAAATGCAGTGGGCCACATTTCACCAGCAAACAAACGCAGTGGGCCACATTTCACCAGAAAACAAACGCAGCGGGCAGCATTTCACCAGAAAACAAATGCAGTGGGCCACATTTCACCAGAAAACAAACGCAGAGGGTAGCATTTCACCAGAAAACAAACGCAGTGGGCCACATTTCACCAGAAAACAAATTCAGTGGGCCACATTTCACCAGAAAACAAACGCAGAGGGTAGCATTTCACCAACAAACGCAGTGGGCCACATTTCACCAGAAAACAAACGCAGCAGGCAGCATTTCACCAGAAAACAAACCCAGTGGGCCACATTTAACCAGAAAAACGCAGTGGGCCACATTTCACCAGAAAACAAACACAGTGGGCAGCATGTCACAGGATATAAACACAATGTGACAAAACATTTTGCCAGAAAATAACACAGTGGGCCGCATTTTACCTGAAAAAAAAAAAGTAATGTACTCACCTGACAGAAGTCTTCTCTCTCGGCTGGGCTCTGGCGCGCATCTCCCCCGGACGTTCCTCCTGCAGTCTCCCGCGCTGCCGCTGACAGGCAGAGTGCAGGGCTACGGGAAGATGGTGCCCGAAGCCCTGTACTGGAGACACAAATAGTCTCCAGTACAGGGCTTCGGTAGCCATCTTGCCGTAGCCCTGGTCTGCCTCCCGGGAGACTGCGGGGCTATGAACTGGTGGCGCGGCGTCTAGTAGACGCGCCGGCCAGTTCATAAGCAGCGGTGGCGTGCCAGCAGATTAGGCTACGCGTGCCGGGCCCGGCACGCGTGCCATAGGTTCGCCACCGCTGCCCTAGAATAATATGTAGGTTTCTTCCTATAGTGATAAGAACTGGATCTGGGAATGGACATCTCTATTAAGAGAGAAGATTAATGCCAAACAATTGTAGTGTAATAGAATTGCTGCTACTGTGTTTATTCCAAAATGTACAAAAATGCCTGAGTTCACGCCGAGATAGGATTAAGTGAGCTGCCTGCTTATGGTGACTGTTTCTTGAAGCCATAGAAACGAAGATGGACCAATCAATGTAACTGTGGGAGTGGCCGTGATCAAAGAAAGAGGTGCAGAGAGACTATATAACGAACTTGACGGTGCCACTCACGTGACCGTCTGATGAAGCCCGGATAGGCGGGCGATACTAGTCACGGGCTGAGAGCAGCGTGGTGACGTCACGGCTGCACACGTGTGTGGACGGAGTGGAGCTGGATAGTACGAGCAGCGGTGGCGGCGGACGGCGATTGAAATACAGCTTCTTTAAGCGTACAAGCGGCAGAGCGGATGCCTTTCAAGTGAACGCCAACGCGGTGGAGGCCCTGTAGAGGTGGTGAGAGCCCTCCGGGGTACCGTGGATTTTGGACAGAAGGTGGTGAGAGCCTTCCAGTATATGCTGTGGTGTGCCTGCCTGCTTGCTCTGCATATGCATTATGCTTCCCTGGCCGCTTGAGCTGCTGATATGAACGATATCATTGCAATGTGCTTTGTTTATGCAATTGGATGAACGATACTGTATGCTGCCTTAATGGTCCAGTACTCCATGAAGAAATGTTCTTAAATCACACTTCCCACCAGACCCCTTGACCAAAGGATTGATATTGGTGTTTTACCATTCCCGGGAGTTATAAGGACGGTTTGTGTGGGTGTGCTTGATGTGTGCAGACTGTGTGACACATGCCGGCTGTGTATGTGGTGCAATTTACATCATATGCTGCTCTTTTTAGTGGGGACTATGGGGGTTTTGTATGCAGTTATTAATAAATTGAGATTGTTATTGTGAGACTTCAGTGGATTTTTTGGTGCATTGTGGATATAATTACCACTGTGAGGCTCCCCTTATTTAGGGTTATCACAATCCAGAATATGGCCTAGCGCTTGGTACTGTTTGGTTTTGGTCTACATTGATAGACAGGATCAGGGGCCAATCAAATCTGCTTGTGACCCACTCACAGGGCTCTGCCATTATAGAGACGGCAGAGCAAATGAGCTGCGGCGGGGAGATAGCAGCACGATCGGCGAGAACGTGCGGCGTCGGTGAGTTGAAATCTACACCATGGCAGCCACAACAGCATCAAAACGGGGTGTAGATTTCAACTAGCGTTGTCCCTAAATGTTTAAGGACCAGAGACTGCTGGTACAAAAAATGAGGCTCACCCACATCACCGTTGCTCTCGCCATTTGCGTTGCTCTCGCCATTTGCGCTACTCTCCCAACGCTGTAGCCCACCATCACTATGACAGCAAAGCAATGTGATTGGCTCACCCGGCTCATGTAGCTCTGTTGTCATAGCAAAGGCAGAGCAAGTGGGCGGGAGATCGGCAGGAGCGTGTGGCGCGGTAATTGAAATCTACATCCTGGCAGAGATATGAGGCCCCAAACGCCGTAAATTTCAATTAGCCTGGTCCAGAAGCAGTCAATCTGACAAAAATCATAACCTTTACATCATCATAATACTTTTTTTTTTTTTTTTTTCAAATTTACAATGTATACTTGTGACATATGAGTTGCAAAACGTTCCATCACAGGACATAGCTTTCCTGGAGAGCTGAAAACTTTTTGGGGAATACTACTTCTCAGAAACTGTGCTAATGTGTAATAAAAAGGTGTTTTCAAAACCAAAGGATCTCGAATTGTAAGAAGCTCCCACCATGTTCAACAGGCTTCTCAAGAGCTTCTTTCGCTATTTTTGTCAAGTATTCCTACAATTTTAACCAGGTCTATCTGGACGGATTCCGTTAGCCTGGTTCCCATTCATTGATCTAAGTTTTTCCCATTCATTGACCTAAGTCCCCGGCAGAAAAAACGACAGCCTCTTATCGGAGGACGTGGTCTTTCTGCGCAAAAAAAGTTTCCTGTCGTCTTTATGGTTCCTGGAAGCGAGAGCGTTCGCTTCCACGTCAAAAACATTTTTTTTTCATTGTGGCCATCTTGTGGCCAAATAGTAAAACTACATCCACATACATTTTTTTGTAAATAAACACATATTATTACATTTAAAATTAACTGTTTTCCTCCCACACTAAAAATTACCAAAATACAATTTTTAATAAAAAAAAAAAAAATTACAATAAAAAAAAACAACATCAACATAAATAGTTACCTAAGGGTCTGAACTTTTGTAATATGCATGTCAAGAGAGTATATTACTATAATTTTTTAAATTATAAGCTTGTAAATAGGGATGGACACAAATTGAAAAATGCACCTTTATTTCCAAATAAAATATTGCCGCCATGCATGCATAATTTAAACGGTGTAATAACCGGGACAATTGGGCAAATAAAATACGTGGCTATAATGGCTGAAAACTGAGAAATAATGAATTTTTTCCCATTTTTTCTTAACCACTTCACCACTGAGCGGTTTTACCCCTTGAGCAGCAGAGCAATTTTCACCTTTCAGCGCTTCTTCCATTCATTCATCTATAACTTTATTATTACTTATCGCAATGAAATGAACTATATCTTGTTTTTTTCGCCACCAATTAGGCTTTCTTTAGGTGGGACATTATGCCAAGAATTGTTTTATTCTAAATGTGTTTTAATGGGAAAATAGGAAAAAATGTGGGAAACATTATTTTTCAGTTATCGGCCATTATTATAGTTTTTAAATAATGCATGCTACTGTAAATAAAATCCATGAAATGTATTTGCCCATTTATCCTGGTTATTACACCGTTTAAATTATGTCCCTATCCCATGTTTGGCTCCAATATTTTATTTGGAAATAAAGGTGCATTTTTTTCAGTTTTGCATCCATCCCTAATTACAAGTCCATAGTTTATAAAGTAACAGTGTTGTACCCTCTTGACATAAATATTTAAAACGTTCAGTCCCTAAGGTAACTATTTATGTTTTGTTTTTTATTGTAATTTTTTTTTCTTTTTATTACAAAAAATAAATAAATTGGGAAGTGTGGGAGGTAATGAGTTAATTTATAGTTTAAAAGTATGTATTTGTACATGAAAAATGTTTTGGATGTAGTTTTACTATTTGGCCACAAGATGGCCACAGTAATTTTTTGTAAATGCGTCCAGCAAGCGTAGGAAGTAGGCTTACAGCAAGTTCAACGAGGCTGGGAAACTTTTTTTTTTTTCACAATGATCGCGCTGCTTCTCATAGAAGCAGCCGATCATTGCTGGGGGGCTGAGATCAACGAACGGGAATGGTTTTTCCCTTTCATTGATCCCCGGGCGAGCGGGCGGCGGTGTGCACGAGCGTGGGAACACACGCACGAGCGAGCGGGAGCGCGGACAGCGGTAGCGGCGGGATGTGCGTATATCTACGCTCCTGGTGGGCAAAGTGTGTTAAAAGGAGCGTAGATATGCGCCAGTGGTGGTAAAGTGGTTAATATTCCCGTTAAAATGCATTTAGGAAAAATAATTCTTAGTAAAATGTACCACCCAAAAAAAGCCTAAATGGTGGCAGAAAAAAACAAGATGTAGATCAATTAATTGTGATAAGTAGTGATACCATTATTGGCGAATGAATGGGAGGTGAATGTTGCTCGGATGCATACGGTGAAACAACACTGTAGGCTGAAGTGGTTAAGTGTGCTGTAAAAATCAAGTGGCAAAACTGACTGCTAGCTTGGAGTTTATTATACTTCTTTTCCTACTAACATGGCTAGTAAGTTGAGATGGTCAGAAAAGAGCTAATAATTCTGGCTAGCGTGCACATTTAATGCAAATTCTACTCACTTTAGAATTGACAATCAAATTGTTTCCTGCTGATTCTGGTTGGCTCTATCCCAAGTTACATACAGTTTGCATTAAATCTGCATGCAAGCCATAATTATTAGCATATGCCCATCTGTACTAGAAAGTGTTAAATCTCTAGTTCAGGCTTTCCATTTTTATTGTCTTGCAGCCATTCCAAGGAGATTTAGAAAAGATAGTCATGTAACCCAGAAACCATTCTTTAAAGGTTGCAACGGCAAGGAGAGTGGGTTTTCCAAGCAATTCGTACTACCTTTGGCACACACCCACCCCACCTACCTCCACCCCTTAAAAGTTTACTCTTTCTGGCCAGCACTGCAGCTACAACAGATTTTCATTATCAGACTTTACTGTAGCTGCAGTGCTGGCCACAAAGAGTTAATAAATGTATCATCTGATCATGGCTGCTTCATATGAGTGATGATGGGATAGGCACCTAGACAGCTTTCTGTCAAATAAAACTGATCTACCAGATCCAAGAGGAAATGGAAATACAGGGCCTAGCCAGGTAATGCTAACAGAAGTACAGACACACAATGTACAAAACACTGTGCTTTAGCAATTAATGCATGTTTACTATTATATGCATTGGACACAGAAGGTTGAATTAATGACACTAGAAAGCAGGAAACTACAGACCTCTTGTTATGGAGTGCAGTGCACAGTGGAGAGAGGCAGCGGTTTATGTAAGTTAACCCTCTGTGCTATGTAAGTTAACAGCCTGTGCCCATGTACATACTGGGACGGTTTTGCTTCTTGTGAAACTGTTTTCACTCATCCCTAGCAATGGTGTGTTATAGCAAACATGCATTCAAAACCACTGTGGCAGGCAGTGCATTTTGAAAAACCTTTCAGTTATAACGCAAAGGTAAACTGATAGGAAAACATGGGAAATTCACTCACATGTGCTGCACATTAGTTGCCCGTAATGTTACAAGGGATACCAACTGAGTTGGTGTAGCCCAGGCCTAAATGGATCGTTCAAGTTTTCTTTTACCTTATCTCACTAAAATTGGTTTTATCCTCATGTCCTTGACATCTGAAGCAGTAGTCCTCTATTCCACAGGCAGCTGAAGGCAGAGAATTCACCGCCTGTCAGCGTCTCCCATTCATTGGCCGGACTCTTCCTAGTGCTTGGTGCAGGCGGTGGACAAGGCCCTCCAATGAAATTGTATCTGAGCACAGTGGTTGTCGTTCTCAGACAGGACATGAGACTTTTTTTTAACATTGGGTAATACCACTGCATTTAAATCAAACGTGACAAGCACGGTGTTACCAAACATTGGCATTTGGCTGCATGTAATTGCTGCTGAATGGCGCTTGTCACCCGGCAAATGAGCAGTTCAGCCACCCATGGAAAATAGGCCTTGGAGTCAAAACAAAGCTTCCTTCCCCTGCCCAGACTCCAGAGCCCTCATTCAGTTATTTTACTCTCTGTTTTTTTTCCCCAGGAGATAAGTTTTCATCTTCTCTACAAAATAACTTTTCAGCACTTTGCAATTGAAAACCAAAAAGTAGGTAAAAAAAAGTAATATCAAACATATTCTGTTTTCTTGCTTTCTTGAGGCTTAACGTGAACCCAAGGTGGGGATTAAAATAAAAAAAAGCAATGCTACCTGATCCAGGGGGCTGAGCGGATCAGGTAGGCGCAATCCCCACCACTCCTGTGGCCTGCTATGGCCAACTTTCGTTTTCTGTGACTCCTGGGTTCATGATGCTGGAAGAGCTGCTCTGTGTGTGCTGGGATACTGAGGTGGGGGGGGGGGTTGGCCAGGGAGAGGCAGAGCTGCCCAATGACAGCTGGGGAGAGCCTGCAAGAACACCCCCAGTAGGTGTTTAAGCAGGCACCAGCTCTCCACCCTTCCCCTCGAAATTGGCGACAATTGATAGTGCGGTGGGGGGTGGGGGGGGCAGAGCGTCACGGGAGGGAAAAAGGCATGTCCTGCAGCAGGGAATATGCTTCTGTGTCCCATTTGCACCCCTCAGCTACACTTTAAAGAGAACCTGAGACAAAAGAAGTCTCAGGTTTTATACTTACCTGGGGCTTCCTCCAGCCCCCTTGAGGCTGTTCGGTCTTTCGCTGTATCTCCAGGCTGCTCATATCCCCCGCTGGACTGCCTGATACTCTAACCAAGTCAAGTATTTTATTGATAAGGTGTGAATATACAGTATCTTGTGGTGAAAACTCAGGACGGCCATCATTGAAGATGCACTTGGGAGATCTTCACTTCCATCACAGCAGAGTCGGGTAACATGCACAAAGGGAGTAGTAAAAGAGACAAGCCTGCACATAGTACTGCACTCCTCCAAGACACAATGCATAGAGCACAGAATGTAGCTATTTACAGCCAAGAGTTCAGAATAAAAATAAATAATTGTGATTTGCCTTGTTTTTATCCCAGTTCTGTACCAGCTTTAAGTTTCAGTGTAGCTTTTCAATGGGTCCAGGAACTGCAGTATCTGCGAAACAGCAAAGCAGCTTGCGCATTTCTATTACAATGCCTCAAATTCTTCCTTATACACAGCAGTTAATCCTCTTTAATTCTTGAGCTATTATTATAATGCATTGAAGCACACTGTGCTCCCTTCTTTTATGAGATGAACTAACCAGCTATTATTATAATGGGTAGTGGAAAAGGAGAACATGAAAATTCAGCTACAAGCATTTAGAATAAACCAAAAACATACATTTATATGACATATTTCATTTTTCCAATTTTGTTATTGAGGTCAATTGACATAATACTTTAATGCAATGGAGATTTTCTACAAACCTAAGATTTAAATCCTATGTAATCTTGCTTAAAACAGGTTTATAGCAAAAATGGTGTTTGTGCTTTAGATGCCATATAAATGAATTCTCAGACCCTCTTCAACAAGAGCACATTACTTATGCAATGTGTATGTCTATAAACTATTATACCACATTACCCATATATAGAATACTGAAACAGCCCTGTGTATTCCCATAATTGTATTTATTGCTGGGTTTGTGCTAAGGACAGTTTTACTCTTGGAGCATGTTATAAACGTTCAGAGTTGGATTTCCATAAGGCAATATAGGCACGTGCCTACAGGCACCTTATGTGGGAGAGGTGGCTCCCCTCCTCAGATCTCAGGAGCTTATACCCTATTCCTTGTCTCATGTCACTAAGGATAATATGAGACAGTGATTAGAGTGTAAGATTCTATGGACAGTTAGTGACATAAAGAGTTCATATCTGTTTGTCTATGTGGAAAAGTGGGCAAAGGTCTTACTACACTGAATAAATATCTTCATAGTTGAATTCCAGTCAGATTGAATAGTTGACATACAGTGTAACATGTCTTACCTACCCCCCCCCCCCCCCCCCCCCCCCAAAAAAAAAGAAATAAAAAAAATTCTGTCCACAGACAAACTTACCCACCTTACCTGAAAAATCAAAGTTTTGTAAAAGTAATACCTTTTAATGGCAAACTGATAAAGTTAAATAATGCAAGCTTTCTGGGATCTAGTCCCCTTCTTCAGGCATATTTCTAGATGTTAGCTGTAGTAAAACACTGATGCAGGGAAGCTGCATGAAGATGGCAGTTGTACTGGTTGCTGTTTAGCAGTTAGATGTCAGGTGATCAGCAGGCTGGAGCCAGTAAGCTTATGCAAGCAAACATGAAATCTAGCAGGTTTCTGAAGATAGTGAAGCCAAGTCAATCATGTTACATAAGGAGTCATGAATCCCATTCCACAATTTAAACCTTCTGTTAATGTCTTGAACATTTTCATAAATTTGTACTCAGAAATCTTTCTTGCTTGTTCATTTTTGAAGTTACCCTTAAGAATAAATACTTTTAGATCTTGCATGTTGTGTCTTGGTTCGCAGAAGTGTTGGCCCACTGGTGTGTCCATTTTACCCTCATTAATTTTAAAGCGGTGATGGTTCATTCTTGTGCGCAGTTTTTGTCCTGTTTCTCCTATATAGATTCCTCTTGAGGGGCATTTCATACAGCGTATCATGTATACAACATTGGATGATTCACAGGAAAATTGGTCTGATATTTGATGATATTTCTGTGAGTTTGGTATTTGTATTTGGCTTGTGCACAAGATATAAGGGCAGGTCTCACACCTTGCGTTATTACAGGGTAATGTGCCTGGAGTTTCTGGTGTAGATAATGCACTTCTGATAATCATTTGTCTCAAATTGGGAGGTTGTCTGAAAGCAAGCATTGGTAAATCAGGAAAAACTTCTTTCAGGCGTTTGTCTTTATGAAGTATCGGTTTCAGGGCTTTCGATATCTTCCTCAGTGTCTTTAATCTTGGGTTGTAGGTGACCACTATTGGGACTCTGTTGTTTTCAGTCTTTGGGGTGTATTTCAATAGTTCCTCTCTAGATTTTAAAGTTGCTCTGTGTATTTGATCATCAACGATTCGTGGATGATATCCCTGATCTATGAATATATTACGTAGTGACATAAGTTGTCTGTCTCTGTCCTCTGAAACAGAACATATTCGGTTATACCTCAGAGCCTGGCTGTAAACAATAGATTTTTTGGTGTGTTCCGGGTGGAAACTATTCCACTTGAGGTAAATATGCCGGTCAGTTGGTTTACGGTAGATGGATGTTTCTAAAAATCTATCTTGTATATAAATTGTAGTATCCAGGAAACTGACATGGGAGGATGAAAAGTTGAGCGTTAACTTGATGTTCTTGTGGTATTCTGAGAAGTTTTTGTGGAATTTGATTAATTCTTCCTGTGATGCTGTCCAAATTAATAGGATATCGTCTATAAATCTGAAGTAAGCCCATGGTTTAATTTCACATGTTGAAAGGAAGTTTTCCTCCAATCTGGCCATAAATAAATTTGCATACTGGGGTGACATTCTACTTCCCATAGCACTGCCCATTGTCTGTAGATATACATCATTCCCAAATGAAAAATAGTTATGAGTTAGTATATATTTAATAAGTTGTAGTGTGGGCTCTGTTGGTAGATCATTCAACTGAAGGAAATGTTGGCAAGCTGCAATACCGTCCTTGTGTAGAATGTTGGTATAAAGGGATTCAACATCCATTGTAGCCAGGATAGCACCCTCTGGGATTGGACCCATGGCAGTCAATTTGTTAAGAAGGTCAGTGGTGTCCTGGATGTAGCTGGCTGTATTCCTTACCATGGGTTTAAGGATGTTTTCTACCCAGCCAGATATCTTTTCTGTTAGTGTCCCCAAACCAGAGATGATAGGACGACCTGGATTTCCTTCTTTGTGTATTTTTGGTAAGATGTAGAAGGTGCCTATTTTCGGATTATCTGGTATTAATGTAAGTATGTTAGATGATTTTGAGGAAAGATCATTAAGCATATTCTTCAATTCCCTTGAGTATTGTAGCGTGGGGTTTGTTTCTAGTCTTTTGTAGTAGGTGTTGTTGGAGAGCTGTCTGTTTGCTTCTTGAACATAGGTGGATGTATCCAAAATCACTACAGCTCCTCCTTTGTCAGCTGGTTTAATTACTATGTTGTTATTGCTTTTAAGGTTCAGTATTGCTTTCCTTTCTTGAGTGTTGAGGTTGTAGCGTGTCTGTATTTGTTTGTCCAGTATCTCCAATTTGATTCTTTTCCTGAAGTTGTCAATATATTCTTCTAATTTCTTGTTCCGCCCTGATTTTGGTGTCCAGGTACTGCTCTTTTTGGTTTTGCTATTTGTAGGTTCGGTGTTTTCAAATGATGAATATTTAGGTTTGTTATGAAAAAATTCCTTTAGTCTTATCCTCCGAAAAAATTCTTCCATGTCACTACAAAATTCTGTTTCATCAAATCTTTTGGTGGGGCAAAAAGTGAGTCCTTTAGATAGAACAGCTAATTCAGTCTTGCTAGGGTTATAGCTGGACAAGTTAACCACAGGTAAACGTTTGGCAGTTTTAGGCTCTGAATGGGGTTCACTTGTATCATTCTCCAGAATGTTTGCAGCTTTGAGTCTCAGGCTGTCGAGTTTATTTTTCTTGTTTTGAATTAAACGGTGCTGTAATTGTTTGTATAATTTCTGTAATGTAGATTTAAGGCTTTCTGATGATGGTCCTTGCATTGTAGAATAGAGTAAATGTAGATTATCTTGGGTAATTCTCTTCTTGCTGTAACAAACCTTAATGAGATGATTCCTGATCCTTTCCGCTGTTCTGTAGCAGAGTTGCTGTGAAAAATGGGTGTTGAAGGTATGCTGAATTGGGTTTCTGATAGTAATACCTTTTGGGATCAGATTTTCTTTCTTGCACTTTGATAGAAAAAAGATGTCACTGTCTAGTTGTGCCAATTTCTTCAGTAGGGTTTTACATTCTTTTACATTATTTTACATTCTTTGTTTTTTTCTACCTACATATATTGTTTGGCTAACACGGTACAGAAACATTTTTACTACTACCACCTTACCTGAGAAATTCAACCACCCATCAAGTCCACCACCCTGCCTCTCCTGGACCCCTTTCAATTTGCCTACAGAGCGAACCGGCCCACTCACAATGCCTTAAACATCTGCATGGAGCTAATCAATGACCACCTAGACAGACTTTTCACATACGCCAGAATACTACTCCTGGATTTTAGCTCAGCCTTCAATACTATCTGCCCACGCATCCTCCAGGAAGATCTGGCTGTACTTGGGTTCCATCCAACCCTTTGCCTATGGATCACGGACTTCCTCACCAACAGGTCCCAAGTGGTCAAGCTGGGGAATATCTACTCACGGGAAGCGGCCTCTAACACAGGTGCACCCCGAGGCTGCATACTGTCGCCACTGCTTTTCTCCCTTTATACAAATAATGACAGATCCACGGCTCACTCTGTCTAGGTTAATAAGTTTGCTGATGACACCACCTTTGTCGGCCTTGTCACCAAGGATAATGTCCAATCGTACTGTCAGCAGGTGAAGAGAATATGCCTCTGGTGCAAGGAGAACAGGCTGGTGCTCAACACTACCAAGACCGTGGAGCTGATTGTCGACTTTAGGAAATACACTCCCACCCCTCCTCCAATCTACATGAATGGAACTGAGGTGGCCAGAGTACCCTTTGTGCGACTCCTGGGCACTTCTATCTCCAGCAACCTCAGCTGGAAGCCCAACATCACTGTCACTCAGCAGAAAGCCCAGCAGAGACTCTTCTTTCTTCGCCAACTGAGTAAGTTTGACATGGACCAAGAGATTCTGACTAGAGATGGCCTGAACGGTTAGCCGGCGAACGGTTCCCTGCAAACTTCCATGGTTCGCGATCACGGAGAACCGCAAACTTTTCCAGAAGTTCGGTTTGCCCCCATAGTGCATCATGAGGGTCAAGTTTGACCCTCTACATCACAGTCAGCAGGCACATTGTAGCCAATTAGGCTACACTCCCTCCTAGAGCCCCACCCCCCCTTATAAAAGGCAGGCAGCGTCAGGCATTGGACTCACTCATGTGCCTGCAGTAATTAGAGAAGGGATAGCTGCTACAGACTCTCATAGGGAAAGCTTAGTTAGGCTCTTGTAGCCTTGTAAGCTTGCTCCTGGCTGATTGTTATTGCTAAAAAAGCACCCCTCAACAGCTCTTTTGAGAGCTAATCTTGTTCTTCTGATCTATTTTTTTTGTGTGTGTGTGTGTGTGTCCCACTGACACTTGTGTTGCATAGACAGCCTTGGTAATTCCTACTGTGTGTGCCACTGCCAGGCCCAGCACATTCAGTGACTACCTGTGTGTGTGACAGGTGCACATTGTAATACCGATCACTGCATATACCTACTACCTGTTGTTCACTTCAGTGCACCCACCTACCTATGTGAGTGCACGCAGTGTCACTGAGCCTATCCGGTACCTGTCTGTGTGTGACAGGTGCACATGTAATACCCATCCCTGCATATACCTACTACCTGTTGTTCACTTCAGTGCACCCACCTACCTACGTAAGCGCACGCAGTGTCACTGTGCCTGTTCAGTACCTGTCTGTGTGTGACAGGTGCACATTGTAATACCCATCACTGCATATACCTACTACCTGTTGTTCATTTCAGTGCACCCACCTACCTACGTAAGCGCACGCAGTGTCACTGTGCCTATCCGGTACCTGTCTGTGTGTGACAAGTGCACATGTAATACCCATCCCTGCATATACCTACTACCTGTTGTTCACTTCAGTGCACCCACCTACCTACGTAAGCGCACGCAGTGTCACTGTGCCTGTTCAGTACCTGTCTGTGTGTGAAAGGTGCACATTATAATACCCATCACTGCATATACCTACCTGACAGTCACTGTTGTTTTATCATTGAGGTACCACAGCCCAGCGACCATATGGGCTTGAAAACCGCCACGGCCTGCACTCTGGCCATTGTGCGCACCAGTCCAGCACGGCCGTCACTAGACAAACAGTTGTTTGCGGTGCGTTACACAGTGAGTTTGGTGTGTCAGTGTGAAGCAGTACTCTAATTACACTCCCTGATTGATGTATACACATGCAAGATGTTTTAAAGCACTGGGCTTCAAAACTGCCACGGCCTGCACTCTGGCTATGGTGCGCACCAGTCCAGCACGGCCGTCACTACACAAACAGCTGTTTGCGGTGCGTTACACAGTGAGTTTGGTATGTCAGTGGGAAGCTGTACTCTAATTACACTCCCTGATTGATGTTTACACATGCAAGATGTTTTAGAGCACTTTAGGCCTGCAATTTAGCATTCAGTGTGATTTCTGCCCTTGAAACGCTGCTTTCCGTCAAATCCAGATTTTCCCCCGGGACTTTTGGCATCTATCCCACTCCGCCATGCCCCCCTCCAGGTGTTAGACCCCTTGAAACATCTTTTCCATCACTTTTCTGGCCAGCATAAGTGTTTCTAGTTTTCAAAGTTCGCCTCCCCATTGAAGTCTATTGCGGTTCACGAAAGTTCGCGCGAACCGAACGTTTGCAGAAGTTTGCAAACCCGGTTCGCGAACCAAAAATCGGAGGTTCGGGCCATCTAGTTTTTACTCCACCACCATCGAATCGATCCTCTGCTCCTCCATCTTGGTCTGGTATGCCGGCGCCTCCATCAGCGACAGACACAAACTACGGAGGGTCATCAGGTCAGCGGAGAGGGATATTAGGAGTCCCCTCCCTTCACTTGACATCCTATACAACACCAGACTGTGCTCTAGAGCACTGCGGATAGCCAACGACCACTCCCACCTTGGTCATCGCTTTTTCAGCCTGCTTCCACTGGGCCAGAGGCTTCGGGCCATACCCTTCAGGGCTGATACTTACAGGAACCTGTTCTTTCCCTCAGCTGTCAGCCTCTTGAACTCTCTCCACATACTCCCCACTCCACCATAAGCTGAGTCCTAGGCTGTCTTTACAGGCCCTCAAAACCAAGACTTTTCAGTCCCTCTCACTGTAATGCCACAATTTGTAGGTCCTGTATAGTTTTTGTTGCTCTTTTCGCTTGGTAACTGCATGCTGTGTGCCTATGTATGCTATGTATTGTGCCAAAACCAATTTCCGGGCATGACCCAGTCATGCTTGGCGAAATAAAGTTTTTCTGATTTCCGATTCTTCTTTCTGTGTTGCATAAAGAAAAACAGGCTTATTTAATAAAAGGGTTGAGTGAAATCATATTAAAGTAACCCTGTAAGAAAAACAGATACTTATTACCTAATTATTGAAAAGTCTGTGGATGGTCTAGACTCTAGACTCTAGACTTTCCTGCCGGCATGTGATTCACAGCAGCGCGCCCCACGGCTGCTGTGATGATGAGGGAGGAAGCAGGAGAGAGCGGTTCCCATAGTTACGGCGATACACATCGCCGCTACAAGGAGCAACTGTCTCTCCTGCTTCCTCCCTCATCATCACAGGAGAGAGGGGAATATAAGAGAGAAAGCGGGCGCCAGAGGCAGCAGGGGGGGGGGGGGGGGGGTCGGATTTCAGGAGGACAGTCCCGCGGCCCAACTGCAAACGTCCCGCGGACCAGCAGTGGGCCGTGGACCACAGGTTGGGGACCCCTGGTCTAGAGGCTTCCCTTATCTTGTTAAGAAAAGGTGGGGGGAAAGGCTGCGCATCCCTAAACACATGTTGCAATTGAATGGTTAATCGCACAGGCATACACCGCCTCTGTCAGACTGAAAAATGCATGCCCTGCATCCAAGACAAGTGCTAACATTTATTAAGCTAGGAGGAACTTTAGCTTCCAATATGGTTTGCATGCAAAGTATATTATACTAGACACTTGCGCCACGGTGAGGCAAACCTCCGGGCAAGTGACCTAACCTAAATTTAAAACTTTTGGGAGCAGCTAAGCAAAAAAAAATGTGTCACTTACATTTTGTTGAACAGCGAGGAGAACGCCAGCGCATACCACTAAGGCTGCATCTGAAATGACCACCAGCTCAGTGTACAGCACCTAAATAGATTTTCTGAACACTTTGCATTCAATTCAGATGCAAATCATATGCAAATCTGCTACTACTTATTATGCAAACAGGAAACTCAGGAGGAGGGGCTGGGAGCAGCTAACCTGATAGTTACATAGTTACAAAGTTAAGAAAAGGTGGGGGGAAAGGCTGCGCATCCCTAAACACATGTTGCAATTGAATGGGTAATCGCACAGGCATACACCGCCTCTGTCAGAATGAAAAATGCATCCCTGCATCCAAGACAAGGTTTTAAATTTAGGTTAGGTCACTTGCCCGGAGGTTTGCCTCACCGTGGTGCAAGTGTCTAGTATAATATACTTTGCATGCAAACCATATTGGAAGCTAAAGTTCCTCCTAGCTTAATAAATGTTAGCACTTGTCTTGGATGCAGGGCATGCATTTTTCAGTCTGACGGAGGCGGTGTATGCCTGTGCGATTAACCATTCAATTGCAACATGTGTTTAGGGATGCGCAGCCTTTCCCCCCACCTTTTCTTAACTTTGTAACTATGTAACTATCAGGTTAGCTGCTCCCAGCCCCTCCTCCTGAGTTTCCTGTTTGCATAATAAGTAGTAGCAGATTTGCATATGATTTGCATCTGAATTGAATGCAAAGTGTTCAGAAAATCTATTTAGGTGCTGTACACAGAGCTGGTGGTCATTTCAGATGCAGCCTTAGTGGTATGCGCTGGCGTTCTCCTCGCTTCCCTTATCTTGCTCAGCCCCTCCACTGCTGCTCGGAACCCTCTTCATGGCCACACTCCCGTCTATGTACAAATGCGCCAATCTGTGCAAGTACAGTCCACACAGACCAAGTAGAATGAAGCCATATTGACGGAAAAGCCATTTATGAGGGACCTCATTATACTGGGCATGCTCGGAAATAACTCATGCATGCACAGTACAGCTCCGCTCATGTACGGACAGAAGCACGACCATGAGAAACATTCACTAAGTTTTGTCAAAATGCTTAGAGGGACCCAGCAGTGGAAGATCGTAAGAAGATGGCGGTAGGATTATCCAGAAGCTTCGCTCAACTGAGTTAATTTGTTTATTTTTTGTTTATTTTTTTGGGGGGGTTTAATGACTTCAGGTATGCTTTGAGTTACAACACTGTGTGTATCATCAAAGCTGTTATTGAATAATTCCGAAAGTGCTAAGAAATCATCTGCTCATAGCATGCTCTTTGCAATCTACTGTCACAGTTGCTAGTGCTTTAAAAGGATAACTGTAATGAGAGGGATATGGAGGTTGCCATGTTTATGTCCTTTTTAACCACTTTAGCATGTAGGATGTAGCTCCTACGTCCAACTATGGGTGCTGGATGTAGGAGCTACGCCCATGGAAAAAACGGAGCCGCGGGGTTCGCAGGGCCGCAACCTCCGGGGTGCGCAGGCCACCCGTTAGCCCGGGGATTAATGAATAGTTGATCTAAGTCCCGTTAGAACGATCACTGGCTTTTATGGAGAAGCCGCAATCGTTCTGTTAGACATCCCCTCGTACGCTTACAGGAAGCCAAAAGAAAAAAAAATTGACCATGGCCATCTTGTGGCCAAATAGTAAAACTACATGCACATACAGTACATTAAAAAAAAAATGATCAGACATTTTTACATGTAAAATTAACTGTTTACCTCCCACACACCCCCAAATACTCAAAATTAATTTTAAAAAAATTACAATATTTAAAAAACAAAACATAAATGGTTACCTAAGGGTCTGAACTTTTTTAATATGCATGTCAAGAGGTTATATTGCTAATATTTTTTAAATTATAAGCTTGAAAATAGTGATGGACGCAAAACTGAAAAAATGCACCTTTATTTCCAAATAAAATATTGGCACCATAGATTGGGATAAGGACATACAGTAATTTAAATGGTGTAATAACCAGGACAAATGGGCAAATAAAATACATGGGTTTTAATTATGGTAGCATGTATCTCTGATTCTGATTATTTTAAAGCTATAATGGCCGAAAACTGACAAAACTTTTTTTCTTAATATTCCCATTAAAATGCATTTTGAATAAAATCGTTCTTAGCAAAATGTACCACCCAAAGAAAGCCTGATTGGTGGCATAAAAAACAAGATATAGATCATTTCATTGTGATTGGGTGCATAAGGTGAAAAAATACTAAAGGCTCAAGTCGTTAAACAATGCCAGTTACCTGGCTATTCTCCTCTGCCTCTAATACTTTTAGCCATAGACCCATAATAAGCATATGCAGATCAGGTATCAGCTGACAAGATTAACTGCATGCTTGTTTCTGGTGTTATTCAAACACAACTGCAGCCAAATAAATCAGCAGATCTGCCAGGCAACGGGTATTGTTTAACCATTTATTAATTGTAATTATCACGTCCAGGCGTCTGCTATATCGCTGCTGCGTGCTCCCGTGCGATCGTGTGCATGCACACGCATGCACATGTTGCCCTCGTTATCCCAGAGATCAATGAATGGGAACATGGTTCCCATTCATCACTCTAAGTCCCCGCTAGAGAGGTCGACAGCTTCTTTTCAGAAACCGCCTGTGATGATCCGCTCAGCTGGCTGCACAGGCAGACAGCTGTTTGTCCATTCCTCTAGTCTGTGGGCTGCAGGTCTTTGGAACAGAGACCTGTCTTTCCATTGCAAGTTTCTGGTCTGTTCTCTTGCTGGGGAATTTGCATACATTCGTTATGCAAATCCCCTACCTGCCTTCTTTGATGACTGGCACTATAAGAGCTTTATGTTTCCCAGAAGGCTTTGCTGGTCATTTCCTTTCCATGGTCTGTTCCTGATGGACACTGCTGAAGTGTCAGCCATTGCTATCTAGTATAGTTAATTCCTGGGGGTTGCTTTAGGCTCCCCTTCTAGCCCAGTCAGGTTGTATTATCTGTATTGCCTGTTCTGTCTTGTCTTGCCTGTTGCCATTGTCCTGCCCCTATGGTGGTCGACAGGAAATGGTTCTGATCTCTGTTCTTGGAGTATAGCTGGTGCAGCGGTTGCTACCAGCTATCTCTTCTGTTCTGTTTCCTGGGATCGCGCTAGCTACTTTTCGCTAGCGCTGGGGATCCTTCTGTCCTGTCTCCTGGGATCGCGCTAGCTACTTTTCGCTAGCGCTGGGGATCCTTCTGTTCTGTCTTCTGGGATCGCGCTAGCTACTTTTCGCTAGCGCTGGGGATCCTTCTGTTCTGCTACTCTGTACCTGGATCACGCTAGCCACTTTTCGCTAGTGCTGTGGATCCTATCTCTCGTTTGTCCCTGTTTTCGTGTGTCTGTCTTGTCCGCTACGCTTGCTGCAGGCTCGGTGAGGTAACCGTTAAGCAAGCGCTCGCGTCCTCTGTTTCATGTTTGTCTGTTAATGGTTAGTTAGGCTGCTTGTCTCTATTGTGCTTATCACGTGGAGATCGCGCATAACCGCGTGCTCTGTTGCGAATGAGTGCGGTGTTCGCGGTTAGCTAGCATTTGTTATTTTCCGTATCTCCTTATTGTATTTGCTGTGCCTTTGCTACCCTCGTATTCTATTCTGATCTGCCTTGTGTCACGTCTGGCGATCGCACCTCTCGCGATCGCGTTCCTATTTCGTATCTGCTGTTGTGTGTGCGCGGTCGCGGGGTGGCGACTGGATTGGCGCACACACATACAACCTGTCCCTTTGCTCAATCTCATTCGCAATCGCCTCTCTTGCGATTGCGTTCTGCGCTTCGTACAATTCCTGTCTGGCACTTGTGGAGGTACAGAGGATTGGTTCCTCTGCACTCCCCAGCGCCATCTGCCGACAGGAATTTCCCTCTACAGGTGCGTAGCACCTTTTGCTGGGTGCCTGCAAATATACGCTTGTGGAGGATTTCCGCCGTGTCAGCGCACGCGTTGTGCGCTGATCACGGAGAAAGTTCCACAATCGTTACACCGCCATCTTTCTAATGAAAAAAAAAATTCCTGTCCTCTTCCCTTCCTGGAAGCAAGAGCGTTCGCTTCCAGGATTAATTTTTTTTTTTTATAAATAGCCAAATAGTAAAACTACATCTACATGCTTTTTTCAATGAAATAAACAGACATTATTACATTTAAAATTAATTGTTTATATCCCACACCAAAAATTACCCAAATTAAATTTTTTATGAAAAAAAAAATTACAATAAAAAAAAAAACCCGAAACATAAATAGTTACCTAAGGGTTTGAACTTTTTTAATATGCATGTGAAGTGGGTGTATTACAAACATTTTTTTAAAATTAGAAGCTTGTAAATGGTGATGGACGCAAAATTGAAAAAATGCAGCTTTATTTCCAAATAAAATATTGGCACCATACTTTGTGATAGAGACATAATTTAAATGGTGTAATAACCGGGACAAATGGGCAAATAAAATACATAGGTTTTAATTATGGTAGCATGTACTATTTTTAAGCTATAATGGCGGAAAACTGAGAAATAATGAATTTAAAAAAAATAATTTCTTAATATTCCTGTGAAAATGCATTTAGAAAAAAGTAATTCTTAGCAAAACGTACCTCCCAAAGAACGCCTAATTGGTGGCGGAAAAAACAAGAAATAGATCAATTCAGTGTGATAATAAGTGATAAAGTTATTGGCGAATGAATGGGAGGTGAAAATTGCTCATATGCATAAGGTGAAAAATCCCACGGGCTGAAATGTTTAAAAGGAAATAAATATGGCAGCCTCCATATTCTTCTCGGTTGTCCTTTAAATTGTACCCGAGCCGGGTACAAAAACAGATACTTGCCTTAAGAGAAGGAAGCCTCAGGATCCTCTTGAGGCTTCCCTAGCCACTCCGTGGTCCCCTAGAGATTAGCGGCAAAACATTGTTGCTAATCACATCAGGGCCATGCAGCTCTGGATCAAGTGCGCACAATGGCCGACTTAGCCCGTCTGTGCATGTGCAGTAGCACAGAGTAGCAGTAGCAATGGGGGGCTTGCGACAACCAAGGGAAGCCTCATTAGGATCCTGAGGCTTCCCTCTTCATAGTAAGTATCAGCTTTTGTACCCGAGCTTTCGCTCGGGTTCACTTTAAGTAGAGGAAAATACATTTCACTTACACAGGTTCTGCAGCAGTAGCGCTATAGAACAGCTTACAATACTGTATGTTTATAAAACACTGGGGACATGCTGGATTTTACATGTCATATTCAAATTAATTACATATAATATATTGAGACTGGTAAGGATTTATATCTTATGGCCAGATACTTAACCTTTCTTGTGGTTTTTATTAGCCACTGATATTATTGCTTGCGGTGACTTCAGCATTGATATAAATGTAGTTTCCTTGGGTATAGATTGAAGTTAATAGTTAACATTAGTGAAAACCTCTTTTCTAATTTAGTTCTGTTGGTTATAATGAGAAAATATTGTATCATACTCCTGCATATTTCCTTCCAATTCTCTTTCCTTGCGCTTCCTTTTTAAATTAACATAATGAAAGTCATTATTGCAGTCTGCAAATTAGTGATGTTAACTGGAGACATACTCTTTTATAGCAGATCCCTCATGTAATAAATGTGAGCCATGCCAATCAAACAAATCACACTGCTCTAATTAAGCAACATTTTGATATGTTAACTATATTTCCTTTTTTAGCACTTGCCTGTATGTAAGCACAATCATCTTTAACATCCCCCAGTGCTGACTGCGACAATGCTGGAATAATCCCTAAAGTCTGTAACCTTAAAATGTCATCCACTGAAAAAGGCACCGTAACAACATATATTAGAATGAAATATATTATTCAGGATACCCAATTTTATGTTAATTATTCTGTAGTCAGCATCAGAAACACTTCCTGTATGTATAAATGTATTGCTGTATATTGTTATGTAGCTCCAACCTCTTAGTAATACTTAAAGCGCAACTGAAGATTCCGTAAAGGGACACTTAAGCCATAAATAAATGAGTTTTACTCACCTGGGGCTTCTACCAGCCCCCTGCAGCCATCCTGTGCCCTCGCAGTCTCGTTGGGATCCTCCTGTCACCGCCGCCAGCTACTTTCACTTTCAGTGACAGGTCTGGCCACGCGCCTGCTTCTACGCGTTCCTGTCCGCAATAGCACCCTCTATACTGGTATTGCGGCCAGGAACGCGAAGAAGCAGACACATGGCCAGGCCTGTCACCGAAAGTGAAAGTAGCTGCCGGTGGGGGACAGGAGGATCAGATCGAGACTACGAGGGCACAGGATGGCTGCAGGGGGCTCGTAGAAACCCCAGGTGAGTAAAACTTTTTTTTATGGCTTAAGCATCCCTTTAAAAACCAAACAGTTTCACTTACCTGGGGCTGCCCCAAGCCCCCTGCAGCTGTCCTGTGCCGCGCTGGTCCTCTATGATCTTCCGTTCTACCACATTTATTACCGTTGAATTGTAAGCCGATGGCAACTGCACCAGCGTAGCCCTGGCCACACGTATCCTTCTTTGCGTTACCGTCCCGCTGCAATTGATAAAGTACCAAAAAGTAGGTAAAAAAAAGTACTGTCAAAATTATTCTGAGTATTTTCTTGCTGGCTGGTGGCTTAAAAGGTATTTTGATGAAAAGGTGTGAACTTATCACCTAGGAGAACACTTTGGAAAAAAAATGAATTGGATAAGGGCCAAGGTGTTATTCCTACTCACTGAATAATAAACAAGCATCCAACAGTTGATGCACCTTGCCAGCAGTTAAACTGTCGCCCTCTGTGATTTATTTTAGAGTGTAAATAAATCTGTGAGGAAAGTTTTTGGAATCAAACATTGACTGAATAATGTGTAAATCATTTTTAATGAAATATTATAAAAAATTAAGCATTTTTTTTATTACATTATATTCACTTATTCAAGTAAGTCTGAAGTGAAAACATAAAACAAAAAACAGATACTTACCTAAGGAGAGGGAAGGCTCTGGATCCTATAGAGCAGGGGTAGGGAATCTATGGCTCAAATGGCTACATCTCACTCACAGACAGATCAGTAGGGGTTGATTCACTAAGCTACACTGGACAAGCAGCACAGCTTAGTTAGATAGTGCAAGTTAAATTTTCAGAGTAGGCATGCTACTGATGTAGCCTGCACTACTAACTTACTCATGCTCCCCCCAAAACTAATGAACGCTCCAATTGTCCTACTCTGGATCCTGTCAGGTCCAGTGACTTTTTAAGACGAGATCCCCGTTCTTTGATTGGGCCAAAGTGTGGGAATCTCATCCTACAAAGTGAATCAACCTCCAATCAGCTATCTAATTGTACAAGCTGTTAGTCGGTATGTCTCCTCTCTTGCTCTCGGGGAAATTGCTGATGTTGCTGAAACCCAAGAGAAGCTGAAGTTGTGTCTGACAATGCCGCTGCCTGCTGGATTAACTGTATACACATGACCATGGCAACAGGGACGTGAGCCCTACTGTCCCAGTTTGAAACAATGTGTGACTCTCACGGAATTACATTTTAAAATATGTGGCGCTTATGGCTCTCTCAGCCGAAAAGGTTCCTGACCCCTGCTATAGAGCCTCCCTGTTTTCCTCACCGTGTCCTCTGTTTGAATTTCCCACCGCGGGAGACTTCGGAAATCTCCAGAAGCACTTGGGGTCCCAAAGACTGGCGGCTCGAAGACTTCTGAAGCCCAGCAGAAGTGGAAGAGAGCAGTCTATGACATGACAATAAGACATTTTAACCTTCAAGATATATTAAGTAACATTCCTCCATTGAAAGCTACCATTTACAAATGAAAAGAGGGATATAGTGAAATGCAAGCACCTGAAGCGGCATGCATGCAAAAATGGCGCCGGGAAATTTGGGCGCAGGGTGAAGCCAAACAACGGCTCACCCTGCTGCTGCAAAAGTCCTGGCGGCGTCAATTACTATTCCCCCTCCAGGCCGCTATGGCTATGGCTATGGCGGTGCATGGTACAGCCAAATTTCCAGCATCATTTTGCGCTGTTACGCCTCCAGCTTACCTGTCTTTATGTCTTCTGTTTGATTTCACTCCTTATATGTACCCTAGGTTGGAAAACAAGCAGATACCTTAATTTGAATTGTGGGCACTCACTATGAAATGATAATCAGTCCCCTCATTGCAGTGGCGTAGCTAAGGAGTTGTGGGCCCTGATGCAAGTTTTACAATGGGGCCCTCCAAGCACTTTATACATAGCAATTGATATGGTGCACCAAAACCTGTCAATGGCAAGTACAGTGTCTGAAGTGCAAGAAGGGGATGGGGAACAGTTTGTTAATAATTATCACTATTCAAAGTATCTAAAGAAGTGATTATTATGAGCACAGGACCAATAGCGAGCTAATACTGTAGAAGAGGGAGGGCACTTCGGGGCCCCGATGCGGTCGCAACCTCTGCAACCCCATTGCTACGCCCCTGTCTCTTTGTAAACATCTTCACTTTAACATAATGTATTCTAAAATAGATTTAAGACAGCCTTTCTTCATACTTTTCCAATGGGTAAAGGATTTATTTCACACTCGAGCAGCATGACAGTCTGTTCACAGAAATCTCACCAAGAATGATAGCCAATTTATGAGATATTCACATATACTGTGTGGCAATTTTTTTTTCAGAATACAGCCTTTTTAGATCCTCTTGAGTGAAATGGTTGGGTATAAAAAGAAACCTGTTTGGTTAACTTTATTATTCCTGTGATAAGGTCTGCTAGAGTAAGGGCTTCGTCTGGTTTCCCTGTCAGCTCACAAAGTGCAACAATGACAGACCTGAAGTGGAAACTGCAGCATGACATTTCATGTAGCTAAAATCAATGGGACAATGTTGGTCTGTAACTGTGACATCTTCTTTGTTAAGCTAAAAGATCTCTGGCAACAGAGACATAATAAAACTATTCACATTTAAAACTCAGCTGAACCCAAAACTGAAGAGGTTTCAATTAGAAAGCACACATTTTGTCTAGTATAAATTACTATTATTTCTGGCATGGAATTTTCTAATTTAGCTGCTATTCAGGGCCAACACGTTCATGAGGCAAACTGAGCAATAGTCCATGGGGCCCCCACCTTCTTTCAGTGTCACTCTGGGTGCTGAGGATGCGGCTCGCACAAAGTGTCACCTGGGGCTTAATGTAGAGTGCACTGTGGAGCATCATATTTCACCTGTCCAGCATGTGCTCTCCTCCATTTTACTTCCTCAGAGTGTCCTCCTCTCTCCATGGCTCCCTGCAGCGATGTCTCAGTCCAAGTGATTCACTGGCATGTTACGTCAGTGTATACCGTGCATACATACTAGCAACAGAAAGAGGTGTGTGTCAGCTAATTCAGGCCACGAGCACCATTTAATACCAGATGGCAGTGTTTGTAACACTATGGCCCATATGCAATTATTTTTTTCTCCTGAGGTTTCTACTAGGAGATAATTTTTCATATTTTGTTTAAAATAATTTTTCAGCACTCTGCAATTGAAAAATCATCAAAAAATAGGTGAAAAGGTACTACAGAAATTATATTCAGTATTTTTTTGCTTGCTGTTGGTTCAAAGTGCATTTAATTCGCAAATTGGGAAAATATCACCTGGGAGAAAAGTCATGAGAAAAGTCAACTGCATATGGGCCTATGGCCCGATCCAATTCATTTTTTCTCCTAGGTGAATTTTCACATCTCATCGATACAATGCCTTTTAAGTCACCAGCATGCGAGACAATACTCAAAGTAATGTTGACAGTACTTTTTCACCTACTTTTTTGTACTTTTTAAATTTTAGAGCGCTGAAAAGTTTTTCATACAGAAGATAGAAAAATGATTTCCTAGAAAACATAGGAGAAAAAGTGAATTGCATTGGGCGCTATGTGTGTCACCTTTTGACACGTGATGGTGTTGCCTGGCGGCAAAAAAATGCAGCGGCCATGTGCTGAGATGTAACTTGGGAGGGGGATGCAGGGGAGCAGCTGACCTGTGGTGAATTCACCTCCTCCAGCCTCCCATTGAAAAGGGTCTTTAACCAGCTGGTATGCTGAATAAGCAGTGATTTGTTGGTCCTGAGCAGAGTTTGTGAGAATTTTTTTTACCTTTACTAATTGCTAATAGGAGATTCATTTTAAAGAGAATCTGTATTGTTAAAATCGCACAAAAGTAAACATACCAGTGCGTTAGGGGACATCTCCTATTACCCTCTGACACAATTTCGCCGCTCCTCGCCGCATTAAAAGTGGTTAAAAAACAGTTTTAAAAAGTTTGTTTATAAACAAACAAAATGGCCACCAAAACAGGAAGTAGGTTGATGTACAGTATGTCCACACATAGAAAATACATCCATACACAAGCAGGCTGTATACAGCCTTCCTTTTGAATCTCAAGAGATCATTTGTGTGTTTCTTTCCCCCTGTTCTCATGCACTGAAGTTTCAGGCTGCTTGTTTCTTTCCTTTTTCTTGTCTGTAATTCTTCAGTATGTGAAAGCCCAGCCAGCTCAGAGGACGATTTATCCAGCTTGTAAAAGATAAGAGAGAAGAGAGAAGCTGCTCTAATCCTAAATAACACACAGACAGTGTGCACAGAGGGGCCTGGAAGGGGGAGTTCATAGCAGAACCACAACACTGAAGAACTTGGCAGCCTTCCAGACACAGGCCGACAAGTCTGACAGGGGAAAGATACATAGATTTATTACAGAGACAGTGATAGCAGAAAGTGCTGCAGTAAGCCAGAACACATTAGAATAGCTTTTTGAACTTGTAGGATGATAAAAAACAGGATGCAATTTTTGTTACGGAGTCTCTTTAAAAGACTTTAACCATGCAACACAACTAACCATTTTCTTAAGTTTAGACCTGTGCATATTATTATTAACTTCATTTGTAAAGCACTGAAAGTATTGCTGTACAATAAATAGGGTAAACATTACAACATTATAAATATAATAGTACAGAGACAGGTCACATATAGTATATACACATATGCAAGTACAGACAGAGGATCAATAAACAAACTATGTAGCATATGTACAATGTAGGACTGGAGCAGAGGTGGGAGAGCCACTGAAGCATTAGGTAGTGGAGTAGCATGGTGCAAAGAGGTTAAGTATGGGTAGTAAACAGGTTTACAATCTGAAGTTGTAGTGTAAACGAGGAATGAACAGGTGGAACTTTAGGGCCTGCTTAAAGAGAACCTGTACTGAGTAAAAATATTTAAAATAAACACATGAGGTAACTTCAAATGAACATTACATAGTTACCTTGCCATCAGTTCCTTTCAGAAGCTCACCATTTTCTTCTGACAATAATCCCTTCCAGTTCTGACAATATTTTGTCAGATCTGAAATATATCAGTTGGTGTCAATAAAATATCAGTTGCTGTCAGTTATAGCTGAGAGGAAAACTGATGTACCAGGTAATGTCCATGTTTCCCTATGGCTCAAGTGGGCAATGTTACAGTTTAACTGTGTGCTGACCAGAAAGCTGTTATGGGTAATGGCCATTTTCAAAATGGAGGACAGAAAATTCCCTTGATCCCAGTGAACAAACAGGACGCGGGACAGGAGAAAGACACTGAGGAGTAGACTACATGGAAGGTAAGTATGACTTGTGTATGCTTATTTTGACTTTTCATTTTCAGTTCAGGTTTTCTTTAAACAAGTTGAAGGTGGGAGCAAGCCTGATGGAGGTTGTATGGAGATTGTAAGGGAGTTCCAGAGAGTAGTGGCTGCTCTGGAGAAGTTCTGAAACTTTGCATATAAACAGGTAATGCGCCCGATGGGCATCCATAGATTGTTGGAGGAGGGAAGAGTGATTAGGTGAATATTTCTGTATAAGATCTGAGATAAATAAGGGGGAGGTTTGGTGAATGGCTTTATATGCCAGGCAGGGTAGATGAAATTTAATTCTGAAGTAGACAGGAAGCCAATGAAGGGACTTGCATAGTGAAGAACCTAATGAGGAGCATTAGGAGGAGTGGATGGGCCTGGCTAAATTCATGATGGAGTCTGGTGTATGGACGTTTGAAAAGGAGGGCCTTGTAGTAATCAGGTCAGGAGTTGGGAAGAACATGAACCAGGAGTTTGGTGGTTTCGGAGGTCAGGTACAGGTGATTTTTGGAAATGTTCCAGAGATGGAAGTGGCATAACCTGGAGATGTTCTGGATGTGAGGGGAAAAAGAGAGTGTGATACCCAGGCAAATGGCATGAGAGATAGGACAAATGGACGTACCAGTGACAGTGACATAGACATCCAGGAGAGGATTGCATGAACAAGGGGTGAAGATCACAAGTTCCATCTTGTCCAGAATAATATATATATATATATATATATATATATATATATATATATATATATATATATATATATATATATATATATATATATATATATATATATACATTGTTTATCCATTATTTCTTATATCTTGATAAACAGTGGGATATTGTATACATGTGCTTTTTGAAGCTGTGCTATCTGTTTCAGGAATACAAATGTTTTACAATAACAATGAAATCTTTAAAATAAAAAAACAAAACTAAATAAGTTGGAGTATTGTAAATGAATAGCTATGCAAGATGTGTTTACTTGGTGTGCAAATGGAAAAAATTGGCATAAGGTCACTTCAATATACACTTACTTAACAGTACAACTTTAAAAGACAGTAGGAAAATTCCATTGATATTGAAATTAGGCACTTTTAAATATGCTGAGAAGCATTCTGTGTGTACAGAAAGCAGATTTAACAATAGGAGACTTTTAAATGTGATTACATATTTGTCAAATCCAATATTTTACAGCCCATTCAACGTACACATTACAATAGGCTGCTTCCTGTATGTGTGATTTCATAGCATAACTCTGAACAATGCTAGGCGAAAAATGCACAGCACGTATAAAAATATTCCGTAGAGGGCAGGTGGTGGAGTAAAGAAACATTCATATTTGTGATTCACTGAGATTAGTATTAGTACTCATTGGTACTGTTCCTCCATTAAGATGTAAATGTACAACTAACGCATCAATGCCGGTAAGGGCAGAATGTTTGGATAAAATAAAAGACACGTATATAGAATGATGCAGATGTATGATATATTTTAGAAAATTAAAGGCATATTATACTCCAAACTATTATTTCATTTTTAGTTGGTTTCCAGTGGTTTGAATGACACTGTAAGTGTGAGTTACTCCTCAGCTTGTTATGGCCTGAAATGCCAACGAAGGAAAGGGAGCTTTCTGTTCTTTAACCTCTGAACCTGAGGTGAAAATAAACTGATGAGATAAACAATTGTATATATCCTCCTACTGAATTGAAATGTTTTTAGATATTCCACAGTTTTAATTTATGTTTAAAAACTAACTTACAAGTAGATGTGTATTGTCTCTCCTCTGAAATATATGAACTACTGACCCCTTTTTATCTATTCCCTGTATTTAGAAGAAGTTCTCTGCCAGAGTTTTGTGTGGCTGGATGGTGTAAGGTGGTTAAGGGCTCTGCCTCTGGCACAAGCGACCTGGGTTCGAATCCTGGCTCTGCCTGTTCGGTAAGCCAGCACCTATTCAGTAGGAGACCTTAGGCAAGTCTCCCTAACACTGCTACTGCCTATAGAGCGCGTCCTTGTGGCTGCAGCTCTGCGCTTTGAGTCCGCCAGGAGAAAAGCGTGATATAAATGTTATTTGTCTTGTCTTTATGACTGTAATTCCTTATCAGTGAGGCTTATGTTAATGTTATGCCCACAAGGTCTCAACTAAAAAGAAACTGTCTAAACTAAATGTTTAACTCTTTCAGACAGAAAAAGGAAAAAAAGAAACACAGCCTAGTCTTTTGTATGCTTGTCACTGTACATACGTGTGTTTATCATCATGTCACATATCACTTCAAGTACTTTAAAGTGTACCTGAGATGAAAAGCATCTCAGGTTCCATACTTACCTAGGGCTTCCGTAAGTTCCCCTGAGGCCGCTCGTCCCTCGCCATCTCCATGGGTGGCTCCTGTCACCCACAATAGTGCCTGAAAGCCCAGCCGAGTTGCACTTCGTCGCTCATCATGCTCCCCAGTTGCGCTCCCATGGCTGGGAGCGTTCTGCACTTGTGCAGCACCACTGCGCAGGTGCAGAACACTCCCAGGGACGAGAGCACGTGACAGGGATCACACCTGGCCAGGTCGAGAATGCACAATGAAGTGCGACTCAGCCAGGCTATCAGGCACTATTGCGGGCGACAAGAGCCACCCATGGAGGGATGAGCAGCCTCAAGGGAACTTAAGAAAGTCCTAGGTAAGTATGGAACCTGAGATACTTCTCGTCTCAGGTTCTCTTTAAGATGAGTGGCAACAAAATACTAATTATTTTTTCACATTTGGGATAAGATTGTGCCAGCCCTTTTGCCATACAGATTACTTACAAATTCAAATCTCCATCATTCCATCCCCAGAAAATTTTCTTCCAGGATGCGAAAGAAAAAGTCCAAGGCATGAGCCTTCAATAATTAATATTTAAACTTACTAGCACTGAAAGTGATCATCCTGGCAACCAAGTGTCAGTAATACAGTATTTTTATGTCAATGTATTATTGGTATACAATTTATCAGGATAGAGTTTCTCAATGCTGCTGCACTCCGAGGTAGTCAGAATGCCAAGTATCCTTGTCCTCTGCATACTTACAGTTTCCCTTGCTCCCCCAGCGATAAAGCAATAGGGCCCACAGGCTTATTTATAGTCAGCTTATCACAATCAACCTCTGCATGCAATTAATGAGATAGGACCTATTTATAAAGCAAGCTATACATTGTGTGATACTGCAAATTGATTCAGCCAAAAGCCCCCCCCCCCCCCCCCAACAGTAAAAACATACACAATAAAAACTTGTATTAGAGCATATTGTAGTTCTTTTACAACCAGGTACAACATCTTGTCAAAGATAAACAATGATCCTCGGCATCTCTCTATTGCACTCCTGCACACTCCCCTGTGAAGCCTGCAGACACCCAGGCCCATCTGCAATTCACTTTTTCTCCTAAGTTTTCTCCTAGGAGATAATTTTTCATTTTCGATTTAAAATAACTTTCCAGCATTTTTCAACTAAAAAGTATCAAGAAGTAGGTGAAAAAGTACCATCAAAATTATTTTTAGTATTTTTTTGCCTTCTGGTAGCTTAAAAGGCATTTTATTGACAAGTTTAAAAATATCACCTAGGAGAAAACCCTGGAGAAAAATGTAATTGCATATGGGCCCTTATCAATATAATGCCACCAGCAAGCAAGAAAATACTCAGACTAATTTTGACGGCACTTTATTACTTATTTTTTAGTACTTTTTCAACAGCAGATTGCTAAAAAAGTTATTTTAAACAGAAGATTAAAAATCCTCTCCTAGGAGAAAACGTAGGAGAAAAAGTGAATTGCATACGGGCCCTTGTGCTCAGCATTGGAGACAGAGACCGTCACCCAAAAAAAGCATGTTTGCATGAGTCAGGGCTAACTTCATACACAGGGGGGTACATTTTATTGCAACTACTCAGAGTCGGTAAAATAAAACACAAACTCGCATCGTGGGTCCATGCACACTGGATCCTCAGAAGGCCGAAACCTGGTCAGGAAGGAGAACGGGCATTCTCTGAACTACAGTCTGGTGACTTTCTCTGCACTTGGCACTTTACTGGTTATTGTGCAATAGTGTATTGATGCGTTTAAAGCAAAAGGGTCCAGTGTGCATGGACACACCATGTGAGTTTGTGTTTTATTTTATTGACTTTAAGTGATGGTCACGGTCTCCAATATTGAGCACAAGGTGTCTGCAGGCTTCACAGTGTGCGGGAGTGCAATAGAGAGTGCTGAGGATTATTGTTTATATTTAAAGGGGTTCTGTGGAATGATTAAAAAAACTGACACTTACCTGGGGCTTCTATCGGCCCCCAGTAGCTGTCATATCCCACGCCGTCCTCCTACGATCCTCCGTTCCCCATTGCCGGTCTCGGTGTAGTTATTCTTCCAGCGTGACTGCTCACGTCTCTGGCAGCTTACTGTGCAGGCGCAGTACGAGAAACGCAATACGTCTTGTTAGACAAATAATTGACCGGTGCCGGCGGCGGGGAACGGAGGATCATAGGAGGACGGCGCGGGACATGACAGCTTCAGGGGGCCCCAGGTAAGTGTCAGTTTGTTTGTTTTTTATCATTACACAGAACCCCTTTAACATACTGTTCCATGGTGGATTGGAAAACCTCTCGCTGCTGATTGATTATATCAATACACTGTATTTATATTACATCTCACCATTTCCAATTCCAGATCCCAGAACTCTGCCATTTGCATTTTCTCCCAAATGTGACTCATCAGGGGCACCTGATACAAGCTTTTATTGTTTACGTTTTTACTGGGTGCCTGTTGGGGAGAGGACACTGCTGGGCTTCTGTAGTGCACCATGTGATTTCTGGTGCCTAGGTTCCCAAAAGCACCTGTTTGTTGTATATGGGCAGATCCACTTGGCATCTTCCCCACTTCAATGAGCAACTCATGGCTGCACAGCTGCAGTCCAATTGCCCTTCAGGCCCATCTCATAGATGTTATTTCTGATTGGTGTGATTTTAATTATGTACTGCACTGCGATTGGTGGTTTGTAGGGATGATCACAGATATGCAAATTGTTCCAAGTTGATGCAAATACATGCAATTTTTATGCAAATATATGCAGCTTGAAAATGGACCAATCAAGTTAAACCTGGGTTTAAATTGATTGATCCATACATTTGCATAAAAATGTGCATAATCTCAGAAAAATATGCATCTATTGATCATCCCTAGTGGTTTGTTTAGCTGTATGATATTTAAGATGGAATTTGTTTGAGAGATGATGTGCACTTTTTCTTAGCTTGAGAATGGGCAGGGAGCTGCTCAAAATGGCTCTGGGCCCGAGGCTGTTACTATCCTCATTGCATCTACATCAGCTGTTTATGCACTGACTTGATTTCATCTGCTTCTGCTGCTGGTATTGAATCAATTGGTGGGAGACACTTGTAAGGACTGGCTATCATCTGAAAGACTGAATGCTTTAAAACTGGCACAGCGGACTATCACTGGTGTAATATTCTTCTCTGAATAAAACACAGGTTTCTAGAGATAATGACAAGACAAATGGCGGACTCAAAGCACCAAAGCTGCAGCCACTGGAACGCGCTCTATAGCCAGTAGCAGTGTTAGGGAGTCTTGCCCAAGGTCTCCTAGTAAATAAGTGCTGGCTTGCTGAACAGGAAGAGCTGAGATTCAATCCCAGGTCTCCTGTGCCTGTGCCATCGGCAGAGCCCTTCACCATACTATACAGCCACACAGTCTGTATAAAGAAGTCCCTCCCTGTTTGACATGTTCAGTAGTACCGTTGGCCAGCTGAGGAACATGGATATTTCTCCAGCAGATTTATGGCTCATCCACACAAGTATCATTGTGTTCATTTTCCCAGTCGTATCTCTGTTGAGCAATAGTCTCTCTACCACATTTATTACAGTTCCAAACTCCCAGGTCAATGGTGTGTAAACACTGGGAGCAGATGCAAGCAGAGGTTGTATTCAGGGCCGGGCCGAAGCAGAGGCGAGAGAGGCTCCAGCCTCAGGGCACAGTGTACAACTTACACAGCTATCATTCTCCTATTGTGTTTGAAGCAGAGAGAAATAAGAAAAGGGGATACATGGCAGTAACTGCACGCCGGATAACTAGAGATTAGGGGTTGGGGGCCCTGGGGTGAATCTTAGTCTAATAACAATCAGTGTGTGACGGCTGGGGTGGAAGGGATGGAGGGGCGCATCTCTCAGCCTTGGGAGCTACAGGACCTTGTCCAGGCTCTGGTTGTATTGCAGTTTGTGGCAACTTGGGATCATCAGTGTGGACTGTTATGTTTGTGGGAATAAGCCCTTCACTCTTCTCTGCTCAGTGTAATCCCACTTTCTACAACTGATGTTAATGTTTTAGACAAGAAGAACCACACCTGTGTCCAAGAAAGAAGATACAACTGGGCTTATTTATAAAGTGCCAGAAAACCTTGTAGTTTATGCAAACAAATGTTGTGCTTAAATTTGTTTATTGCAGTACATGTACTGTTTATTTGGATTGTGATTTCTATAATGGTAACGTTGTTATGTATGTGATAAAATGGGATATGACAAAAACAACATAGCATTATTGTTTCTGAATTGGATGCTACTGGACAGCTGATAACGGTTTATACTAATGGTTATCAATAAGCATTTATACTAATTTTAAGCTTTGAGTGATTATTTACAGCTGACTACAGAAACATATTAAATATTTTAGACACTGAAACAAGCTATTTATAGACATTACAAATAATAAAATAAGAAAGATGTCACCAAGTGACAGCTCCTGCAGCAGATCGCAAGAGGATGATGCCAAACATGTCTAATGCATTAAGCTGTGGCATTGTCTTCCAAGCCAAGGACAATGCAGAACTGCTAGATGCATTAGGATGATTATAATGGAATAGCTGAAATAACAGCACTAGCACTGAGGCTGTCTCTTTATTCACTACTCCAAACTGGACATTGCACAGAGCACATGTATTGCACAATATCCTGCCGTTCCCAGGAATAGATAGTTACACTTTATTAATTTGAAACTGAACATCAAAAGGAATTTGCGCTGAGAGGAAATGGAAGCTGCTTTCTCTATTTACTTTAAAAAACAAAACAAAAACACCACATAGGCCCCTTTCACACATTACAGAATTCATGTGCGGTTTCCGCTTTTGAAAATTAAATTTGAGTTTGCTGCACATCTAACACAAGTCAATGGCTTTGCATTTGACTTGAGTTGCTGTGCGATTTTCGGGTGTGATTTTTCTGCAGAAAAAAATACAGTAAGGTCATTTTGAATGGTACATTTTTTCAGAATGGACATGTGATTTGCATATAATGTAAGTCAATAGAAACAAAGACAAATCTCATTTTTTACTTGAAAAATCACATCCATTTTTTTAAGTTAGATACATTATGATGTAAATTAACTTCATTAATATGCAAAGGAAAATCCCATTCCAAAACATTGCATAAAAACAGGGTCAAAGAAAAGAAGAATTGACAAAAAATTGCCATAGCAGTTAAAGGAGTACTGTAAGCCAAAGAAAAAAGAGTTTACTTACGGCCCCCCGCAGACATCCTGCGCCTGTGTTGGGACAAAATGATCCTCCGGTCCCCCGCCACAACTCTCTTCCAGTTTCAGCGACTGTAATGGCAGGACGCACCCGGCGATGGGGCGGGGGTAAGGACATTAAAGTTTCAAAAACCAGAAGAGAGCTGTGGCGGGGAACTCCAGGATCTTTTTGTCTCGGCATGGGCACAGGATGTCTGCCAGGTAAGTTAAACTTTTTTTATGTTTTTGGCTTAAAGTACTCCTACTTAAAGTACTCCTTTAAGGCGCCTTTTTTTCTGAGGAAGTGGGCAAGTCCCCCAAAATGCATTGTCAATTTTATGTGCTCAAATGAAAGACCTTTTTCCGATAAACTGGTTTAAAGTCTTCAAGAGAGGTAAGGTTATATCTGTGTTTATAAGATCAACAGCTTATTACCCTGTCTTTTATGCATTTGGCACCTCCACCCCTGTTTTAACTGATTACATTTTGGCTTAAAAGGCTGCACTTTTGACGCTTTGAGAACACCAGGAGAAAAGTATGATATAAATGTTCTGTCACTTGTCTTGTCTTGATTGGCCACCTGACCCCAGCTTAAAGATCATGCTTTGCATTAACCTGCCTGACGTTCTGATTCCCGCGGCCGCAGGGTTTTGCAACGTGTTTTGCATTTTTTTTTTTAATTTATCATGTAGCTAGCCTAGTGCTAGCTACATGATTCCCCCCTCCCTGCGGAGTCCCTCCCACCCCTCCGATCGCCGCCAGCGCAATGGCCCATCCGGAAATCCCGTTCTGAACGGGTTTTCCAGGAGGGCTTCCCCTGTCACCATGACGACGCACATCGTGACATCATCGACGTCACGGGGAGACCCGATCCACCGCTCAGTGCTGCCTGGCACTGCATCGCGGCGGGTAGCGGCGGATCGGTGGAGGGCGGCGGCGATCGGGTGAGGCACGCAGCAAGCAAAGTGCTTGCTGCGTGTTTTAAAAAAAAATTATTCAAATCGGCCCAGCGGGGCCTGAGCGGTGACCTCCGGCGTCTCTGGACGAGCCCAGCTCGTCTAAAACGCTAGGGAGGTTAATGGTATTGGGTGGACAGACCGCCAACAAGAACCATAATAAATATAGGATAGAGACTTTAATTTTGTCAGTAAGATAAAGTTGCCAGTTACCTCTATCATAAAACTTTCTGCTTCCAACCAAAATGAATGGGCCACCAGGCACTACTAAAAACTTGCTTAAATATTTAATTAACCTGACACCCTCTAAAACAAAATGTGGAGGCCTCTGGAAAAATCCATTGTACTCTCATTTAAAATTGTGTTAACTTCTGGCCTATGTATTTCTGGGAGGAAAGGAGGGAGCTTTGGACAAACACTATTTTCTTAATACAGTTTTAAAATGGTCTGTGTGTGCGTGCGTGCGTGCGTGCGTGTATTAAAAATATTCTTTACTCAAGGAATGTGAAAGTATAGGGAACTGGGGCTATGGCTGGTCATTTGCCTCCAGGATATAGTTAGGTAGTTACACAGCTGTAAAAAAAAAAAAAAAAGTTTAGAAGTTTGCTAAGACAAAATAAATGATATCTCAGGGATGTTTCACCTCTAACCAGGCCTGCAACTAAGAACTTTGGACCTAACAAAGTTATTATTTTGAATGAAGAAACAACGAAGAGGCTTTTAATATCAGTAGGTATATTGAGCAATAGCGAAGGTGCACATTGAGGAATGTTTTGTTGTTGTGCTTCTTTCTTTAACAAGAGTTTTCTGTATCTTTGTATCACTCTATCAAACATTTTTGTAGATGAGCAACTTCTCAGTAATGTAATTTATAAAACAACGCAATGTTTTAACACTTAATACCAATTTGTCTTTTTCTAGTAACCTCTTTCATACAAGGATGCTATTTAATTAGCTTTGCAGTGTGATATTTTGATAATGTTTGGTAAAAAAAAAGTGATGGGTGGAGCTAGTTATTTTTAGTGCTTCACGGTGGGAGGACCACAGTGTCCAAAAGGTTAGAGAAGAGCAGGTAAAGGTAAAAATCAAGGTCAGTCCAGGTAGCAGTCAAATACAAGGTTAAAGGTCAGGCTAGGTCAATACACAAGAGCACTCTGATAATTACACCCGGCAAAGTTGAACACAAGTAACTAAGCACCATCACGGTCAGGGATGTTCTGGACAGGGCAGACTTTTATTGGGACAGTGACCAGCCTTATTGGATTACAAGGCCCAGAAGTTTACTGGCTGTAAGAGTAAAAGAGTGGCCTATTGGCCGCTAAACTTAACATCAATGAAGATAGTCCCTGCAACTGCCGCTAATAACACCACTGTATGGAATGAGATGGGGCATGTGACCATGCGTGGCCGTCTAAAATGCTTGCTTGTGCATGAGAGCATGTAGGTTTGACCAAGCCTGTGGAGTCGGTACAAAAATCAGTCGACTTCGACTCCTCAGTTTATGAAGACCTCCAACTCCGACTCCAGGTACCAAAAATGTCTCTGACTCCTCGACTCCTTAGTCTAATACCAGGGCTGTGGATTTGGTACAAAAATCATCCGACTCCCGACTCTGACTCCTCAGTTTATGAAACCACCGACTCCAACTCCAGGTACCCAAAATTGCTCTGACTCCAACTCCGACTCCACAGCCATGGGTTGGACAGGGATGCAGCACAGTCAGAAAATCATCGGACATCCCCCTCCCCGACACCCCAGTTAGAAGAGGAAGCCAGCTGCTTGAGCCAGCTCTAGGAAGAGTTGGCTACATGGCAAGAATGCCGAGGTATTTCTCTTATAACAACAAAATCCAAGTTTTCCTCACTGCTAAAGCTGAATACTCACCACCGAATGGAGGAAGATGGATGCAGTGATGTCCCCCTGATGATGAGAGTTCTACGATCCTCCTTCCAACTGGCGGGTACACGCAACATCACATGATGGGTGTAGATGGGAAGTCGAGCGATCACGGTACTTTGCACGGAGGACTGTGCACCTGTACCCACGTTGCAAGATTGCGGAAACAATCACTCAAATCAACGGTCATCGGAAAAATCGTCTGGAAAATCGTGTAGCGGGTTCGGGCCTTTAGTCTACTTGCAGAACGTCTTTAAGAACAGTTTTTATTCCATCCAACTGCATATTTCACACTTCACTTTGTGCTCTCTTGATTGTTATCTTAACTGGGGAAAATAAGTCACTGAAGGTGCATGCAACGTAGTGGTGAAGCCCTACACGTGTGAAATCAAGGAGACATATTTTTATAAATATGCCCATTACTGCTAGAGCAAGTTAGTGTGTATATTCTTCATTTACACTTGTAGCTTTCTGATCTGTGTATTCCGCTCTGTTGGATATAACTCATTTTAAAATGCTGCGTGTTTGTCACACTGCACAGAAATATTTGTCTTTCCATCCTGGCTCTTATGAAAAGGTTTCAGGCTGACCACGTCAGAACTGCAACTAGAATTAATGATTTAGGTGTTGCAATGCTGAACTACAGCAGAGCTTGGAACATTATCAATTACAGACCCAGTAGGAGCCTTGCTTTCCTCCCTGTGTGAAGCAATTAGTTGTGCGCAAAGCAAGGGGAATGCCAGATACTCTCCCCAATAGAGGAATTCCATGTGTGAATGAACAAGCGGGATGTGAATGTTTCTCTATTACTGCACTTTGGATAACACAAACAATGAAAAAATACAATGAAGCTGTAAAAATCACCATGGGAGCAAAACAAATGATTCCAAACATTGAACGGTATGTTTTTTTATTTGTAATACAATATTTTGGTTGCAGTAGAATCAGAATTGAACAGATTAATTATTAGAGATGGTGAAAATCTACTTTGCCTTTCTGTGAACAGGACTTTTCTGTCAAAGAAATGCAAGTCAATATGAAATTAAAAAGAAACAAACTCTTCTCAAGAGATGCTAAAAGTGGTATCAAGAAACTTCCACCGATGCCCTCCATTTCCTTGTACCTGATCATCACTACCCTCCTGCTATGGATCAGCAGATCGGCAACTTAAAGGGAATAAAAAAATCTACTTACCTGGGGCTTCCTCCAGCCCCTGGCAGCCATCCTGTGCCCTCGCCGCAGCTCTGCCTGCAGTGGCGTAGCTAAGGAGCTGTGGGCCCTGATGCAAGTTTCACAATGGGCCCCCCCAAACACTCTATACATAACAATTGATACGGCGCACCAAAACCTGCCAATGGCAACTACAGTGTCAGAGGTGCAAGAAGGGGATGGGGAACAGCTTGCTAATGATTATCACTATTCAAAGTATCTATAGAAGTGATTGTTATGAGCACAGGACCAATAGAGAGCTAATTCTGCAGTTGAGGGAGGGTCCCTCTGGCTCAAGGGCCCTGATGCGGTTGCAACCTCTGCAACCCCTATTGCTACGCCCCTGCCTGCCCGGGGGTCCCCTCTGGTGCAAATGCTGACCTTGGCAAGTTGGAATCTATTGAGCCTGCACGAGAGCCAATCACGGTCGCGCTGAAGTCATCTGGAGTGTTCTGCGCAGGTGTCCTTCTCTGCTGCTTAAGTTGCCGATCTGCTGAGAGACCCATTGATAAAGGAGTTTTACCTCCGAAACGCCAACATCTGGGTAATGCAGAGGGTGTCAACATCTCTCCCTCACTTTGGCTGTCTGCCCATTGTGACTTTTTTGCTGGGTTACTCTTCTAAAAGAGGTTATTCCTCCATTACATGGACATTAACCATTGCACTCCACTATACTGTATATGCATTTGCCCCATTGCTACTGCGTTCTCTTGCCTGCATTATTTTGCGTATTTACAGTATGTTGGATTGTAACGATCTATTGTTCAGTTAAGCAACCACCTTGTATGGTCTGATCAAACCCCTGTACATATGTATATATTGTTATGTATGTTTTCTGCATGATTGGCACTGATATATCAGGCCACTATCCTACTGCTTTGGTTTCTGTGAATTTATTAAGAATACAGATTTACTTGCATTCATACCTGGTGTGCTGACACATTTTTGTCACAACACCCAAAAACATTTATGCTTTACCTTTTAAGTGCTTCATTCTACTGAGGTGTGCAACACCTTACCTCGCCTTTCTAGATATCTCACAGGCACCCAGGACTTCATAATGAAGAGAGAAAGGAGCAACCAGCAAGGAGATAAGAGACCAGAAATATGCAGTGGACAGGTGAGAATAGCTTTGTGGCTCATGAAACCGAACGCCACTAGCGATGCACTTCCGAACTGCCACTAATCGTCCGAAATTTTCTGTCCTACGTGATTGACCAAATTGACCGTCTTGCCTGAAAATCAGTGTATTGTTAATAGTTTGCTGCATCGATTTTTAGCAGATCCGATCAAATGATTGTATTGGTAGGATGTCAATGCAAAAAAATCGATATACTGTATGTATGGCCACCTTTACTTACTGTATGTGGTTTTTTTTATTTAGATTCTATCTGCCAATTTTAAAGATAAAATAAAAAAGTTACATTTTATAGGCATAATTGAGTACTCAGTAATATAGGGCTTGTGGTCAGTAAGTCACAGCTAGAAATTCATTTCTCCATTCAAGTTACTATCATGAAGCAGCTGATCTTAGCAATCGTTTCCGTGCCAGCGCTGCATGACTGGTTTGGTTGCCCGGAGTTTCAGCAGCGTGCTGTACAGATCAGCTAAACAAAAAATAATAATTCAGCTGCCGGCAGTAGCCGGTGCGCAAATTATATGCGCTGCCCAGTTGCTGCAACTCGGAGGGGGAATGGTATTTAGCATGAGCCGGGAGTTCTTGCAGGAGCAGGTCTTTCAGATTCACCCTGTGCCAAATTTACACTTGCCCATAATGAATGTACAATACTATCACCAACTTAAAGGAATACCATCAATGCCCAAGTGTTCTAAAATTACAATGTACAAATAATGTCTAAGTAGCTGTGTAAACATTTTCCTACTTTTCATGTTAAATATCAGAGGCAAAAGCTTTAATTTATTGAGAGTAGGATTTAACTATATTGGGACAAATCAATTGCAGAAGGGGTGTCTGCTTCAGTGCACCGCCAGTGTTGCATATCAGACTACAGAGTATTTTTCTCAGAAAGCAAAAACAGTATGTAAAGCTGTGACAAAAGCTGTGAGCTTTCTCTCTCTCTCTCACACAGAGTTACACACAGGGTTAACTGATCAAGTGTGAGGGGAATTTCCCCTCTCCTCATGGCTCATTGTGCCGTCAGTTTTGACGTCAGTAAAGTTTGAACGTATTTTAATAACAGTAAACAAAGAGGTTGCTAGTGAAATGTATACACCAGTTCTTAGCAGTACTTCCCAAACAATTCCTATCTCAATTAAAAAAAATATGTAGATCGATAGTGTTCCTTTAAGAAATGTAGCATGGTAATTGCAGACCACTGAGGAATAAAACCTGGTCACCCTTTCATAGATGATAAAAGCATTATGAAAATATGATATGATTTTTAAGACCTGAGAACAAAAAAAGTGGCAATCTGTTTCCATTTTTAATTTACCAATAAGTCATAGATAGTTTTTTTTTAATATTATAAAATGTAAGAAAAGTAAACGAAAAAGCTAATACAGTGGCTTGTAAAAGTATTCAGCCCCCTTGAAGTTTACCACATTTTGTCACATTACTGCCACAAACATTAATAAATTTTATTGGAATTCCACGTGAAAGACCAATACAAAGTGGTGTGCACGTGAGAAGAGGAACAAAAATCATACATGATTCCAAACATTTTTTACAAATCAATAACTGCAAAGTGGGGTGTGCACAATTATTCAGCCCCCTTGAGTCAATACTTTGTAGAACCACCTATTGCTGCAATTACAGCTGCCAGTCTTTTAGGGTATTTCTCTACCAGCTTTGCACATCTAGAGACTGAAATCCTTGCCCATTCTTCCTTGCAAAACAGCTCCAGCTCAGTCAAATTAGATGGACAGCATTTGTGAACAGCAGTTTTCAAATCTTGTCACAGATTTTCGATTGGATTTAGATCTGGACTTTGACTGGGCCATTCTAACACATGGATATGTTTTGTTTTAAACCATTCCATTGTTGCCCTGGCTTTATGTTTAAGGTCGTAGTCCTGCTGGAAGGTGAACCTCCGCCCCAGTCTCAAGTCTTTTGCAGACTCCAAGAGGTTTTCTTCCAAGATTGTCCTGTATTTGGCTCCATCCATCTTCCCATCAACTCTGACCAGCTTCCCTGTCCCTGCTGAAGAGAAGCACCCCCAGAGCATGATACTGCCACCACCATATTTGACAGTGGGGATGGTGTGTTCAGAATAATGTGCAGTGTTAGTTTTCCGCCACACATACCGTTTTGCATTTTGGCCAAAAAGTTCAGTTTTGGTCTCATCTGACCAGAGCACCTTCTTCCACATGGTTGCTGTGGGTCCCACATGGCTTGTGGCAAACTGCAAACTGGACTTCTTATGCTTTTCTGTTAACAATGGCTTTCTTCTTGCCACTCTTCCATAAAGGCCAATTTTGTGCAGTGCATGACTAATAGTTGTCCTATGGACAGATTCCCCACCTGAGCTGTAGATCTCTGCAGCTCGTCTAGAGTCACCATGGGCCTCTTGACTGCATTTCTGATCAGCGCTCTCCTTGTTTGGCCTGTGAGTTTAGGTGGACGGCCTTGTCTTGGTAGGTTTACAGTTGTGCCATACTCCTTCCATTTCTGAATGATCGCTTGAACAGTGCTCTGTGGGATGTTCAAGGCTTTGGAAATATTTTTGTAGCCTAAGCCTGCTTTAAATTTCTCAATAACTTTATCCCTGACCTGTCTGGTGTGTTCTTTGGACTTCATGGTGTTGTTGCTCCCAATATTCTCTTAGAAAACCTCTGAGGCCGTCACAGAGCAGCTGTATTTGTGCTGACATTAGATTACACACAGGTGCACTCTATTTAGCCATTAGCACTCATCTGGCAATGTCGATGGGCAACTGACTGCACTCAGACCAAAGGGGGCTGAATAATTACGCACACCCCACTTTGCAGTTATTAATTTGTAAAAAATATTTGGAATCATGTATGACTTTCTTTCCACTTCTCACGTGTACACCACTTTGTATTGGTCTTTCATGTGGAATTCCAATAACATTGATTCAAGTTTGTGGCAGTAGTATGACAAAATGTGGAAAACTTCAAGGGGGCTGAATACTTTTGCAAGCCACTGTAACTGCAATATATGTATTTGGGTATCTATTTCTTTGAGAAAGCTACAGAAGTCTTGGCACGGCTGTCTCCTAGCTGTTCATTAATGCCTGAATTCTTGCTAGAGCATAGTTCTCTGTGACATGTGGCAGCATTGGGCACTCTCCAAACTGCATTCTTCCCTTCCGTTCATTTCTGTGCTCTTCTGTATGTAACACACGCAACATGGCGTCTTTATAGGGAAACCGTTGTCCAAAATTAGCATTTTACGAGGCTGTACCTTCATCTAACTTCACTCTATTCCATCCCAGACACTACAAATGATGATTCACTTGATTTTTAATTCCAGTCTGGGTTGTGGTGTGAATATCTCTTGTCATTCTCATATTGGCCCATATGCAATTAACTTTTTCTCCTGAGTTTTCTCTTAGGTGATAATTTCAAATAAAATGCCCTTTAAAGGGTTTAAAACCCTGACATAATATTCAATAAAAACATGTTTCCCTACTTTTTATATGCCATATGGTTATCATATTTGCATTTGTGCATAAGTATTATTCATTTAGAAATTATAGGTTCCCAAAAGTACATTGTTTTGCTTTGTGAGCTGACTTTGCATTTTATTAATAACTGGTTTTATTCATTATGTATTGAAGGCAGACATGCTTTGACTCTCTGTCTGTGTCGAGCTGCTTCTCCACAGTCAGAGAATGTGTCACATTCCTCACTTGATACATTTAAGTAAACACAAGATAACATAATCTACAACTTCAGATGGGTCCACATTTCACTGCGCTGAACTTTCAAGCTCTGTGTGCAACCCTTTGAATGCTGGTCTAGTAAAAAAAAAAATGCTTTTGCATATAATATTCTGTAAATAATGTTTTAGAGCAAAGATGAAATGCTGGGTTATATTCTGCTTTAAACCAACAACAAGAAAGAAAACACTCAAAATAATTTGATAGTACTTTTTTCACCTACTTTTTAGTAATTTTTCAATTACAAAGTATTGAAAAGTTATTTTAAATAGAAGATGAAAATGTATATCTTAGGAAAAACCCAGGAGAAAAAGTTAGTTGCATATGAGCCATTATCTCAATATTGTTTTTGGTAAAGATAAATTATTTCCAGCCAAACAAAATTATGTGGGTGAGTCAGTTGCAATCAAAAGCTATAGGTGAACTCTCAAAGTCCTGATCCTACAGATAACTTTTTGCACAGCTGCAGCTTCTGTAGCTCTCTTTCATGCATACGTGAGAAAAAAAAGCCCCATGCAATAGCCAATATTTGTAACATTTACTGATATTGCACTACTTACTGTGGTAGTATTTGTTAATAAAAACCCAATCATAACGCATAATGTTATTGCCACCCCCCCCCCCCTCCCCCGCACACACACACCCGTCAGCACCTGCTATTTATTGGACTCCTCCGGGACCCTGATTTCCATATGTAGCCAAAATACCTACGTATGGTGTTACCCAAACTTGCTCAATGCCACTGGTTCCCAAATTTCCTGCTTCTCTTTTTCATTGTAGTCAGTCATGTGAATCTCTGTAAAGTCAACAACACTACATGTTTAACCCTACTCTCTCTCTCTGTGCTGTAAACAGACTTTGCACATGGAAGCAGCAGAGGAGGAGATAGCCCTCTAGAGTCCATAGGCACTGTCAGTCCTCATTTACCAGGCTCCATGCTACTGCACAGGCACGGCCATACTCTTGAAGGCACAGTACAACCACACATGTGCATAAAGAGGAGCGTAGCCGCAAACTTTCACAGGGTCTCGTTCAGCAGCGATGGTCTGAAGGAGGATGTGGGAAGCCTCTGGAGGACCAGAGTATTCAGAGTCTTCCAAATTCAATATGCCATACCCAGAGCCAGATTAAGGCTAAATGGGGCCCTAAGCAAAGTAACTGATTTGAGCCCCCCATCATGTCGTAATAGAATCAGAAGATGCAGCTGCACAGCAACATGCCACACACACCGGGGCAGCCGAGCTACTGGTTGCTATGGGCAACAGCCCGCTTTCCTCTGTGGGTGCACAATGCAGGGAATAGCAGTGGCAAAATGCAGAGTGAGAGATGAATGGCTGGGACATTCGCACTCAGGGGCTGGGGCACCACTGTGAAGAGGGTGCCAGATATCACAGCAGCAGCACTTTCCCCCTGCATTTCCAGCCTGGCAATAGCAGAAAGCTCTGGACACCGCCAAACCGGAAGCCGTTCCCCAGACAGAATTACATAACCACCCGCACCACCGAACAACCAATTTCCTCCCAAACTAGACAGCCGCCACCATGCAGCCTCCATCACAGTGAATACGATAGTCCAGCAGAGAAGGCAGCCGCAGTGGGGGAGAATGACAGCACCAGATGACTCACATTCACCTATTGCGATCCAAGCAATAGAGGTCCCGTCATCCGGAGCCCATCTGACTCCTCTAGAGTGCTGCCGCTCTGTTACTACTACTATTACTACTTCCTACTTCCTGTCTGATCTGAGAATCAGGAAGTTCAGAGCGAGCAGCTGCACTGTAGAAGAGACAGATGTGTTTCAGATGACGGGATCTCTATCGCTTGGATCATGGATAGGTGAGTGAGCGTTTGCCATCTGCTGCTGTCATTCTTGCTGCAGCTGTGGTTCTCTGTGGGAAGGGAGGGAGGAGTGGGCAATGGCAGAGCGCACAGTAGCAGGAGGGAGACCTAGGAGGAGAGCTTGGCTCTGAAGACAATCAGCAGCGCACGGCATCATTTTACAAGACAAGACAAGACAAATAACATTTATATTGCGCTTTCCTCTGGCGGACTCAAAGCGCTAGAGCTGCAACCACTAGGACGCGCCCTATAGGCAGTAGCAGTGTTAGAGAGACTTGCCTAAGGTCTCCTACTGAATAGGTGCTGGCTTACTGAACAGGCAGAGCCAAGATTCGAACCCTGGTCTCCTGTGTCAGAGGCAGAGCCCTTAAAGGGACTCCGAGTAGTGCCTATGGGTATGCCTTTAAAGGGAACCTTAACTGAATGGGTGGTAAAGAGTTTTACTTACCTGGGGCTATTACCAGCCCCCTGCAGCAGTCCTGTGCCCTCGGCACCGCTCTGGAACCCTCCGGTCCCCCGCTGTCACTTAGTTTCGTTTTTGACGACTCACCAGTCGCCGGCCGCCATGCGTATTATTGGACGCATTCACCAATGCAATTAGCGCTATTGCGGACCGCAACGCGTACAAAAATACGCGTTGCCGCATTCCGCACGCGTAGATATGCGGCAACGCGTATTTTTGTACGCGTTGCGGTCCGCAATAGCGCTAATTGCATTGGTGAATGCGTCCAATAATACGCATGGCGGCCGGCGACTGGTGAGTCGTCAAAAACGAAACTAAGTGACAGTGGGGGACCGGAGGGTTCCAGAGCGGCGCCGAGGGCACAGGACTGCTGCAGGGGGCTGGTAATAGCCCCAGGTAAGTAAAACTCTTTACCCCCGTTCAGTTAAGGTTCCCTTTGGGCATACCCACAACTAATAAATTACATCCTCACACCTACCAGTATGATGTTTGTAATTATATCGCCCTGGGTTCCTTGTATTTCATTGCATTGTGCTGAATCGAGCTGCCGACTTTGGAGAAAAGTCGTCCTGTGTAATACAATGTAACTATGGAAAGATGCATATCATTTTGAAGCTCACTTTCTCTTCTTTCCAATGATAGATAAACTGCCACCCTACGCCTTTTTTTTCGCTATTTTCGCAATCGAAATTTCAGTGGCCACGATTTCAATTGTGAAAATAGCGAAAACTAAAAGGCATAGGGCGGCGGTTTATATATCATTGGAAAGAGGAGAATGAGCGCTTTAAAATGATATGCATCTTTCCATAGTTACTGCACTGCTCAGAGTCCCTTAAACCTTTATACCATCCAGCCACCGCTGACAGGATGGCGAGGGCTGGTTTATGTGCTGATGGGGCCCCTTTGACTCTGAATGGGGGGGGCCCCAAGCAACTGCTTTTGTTGCCTGGTCGGTAATCCGGCCCTGGCCATACCAACACTATTGAAGCAAACGTGAAGCGAAAAAAAACCCATAAAACTTATGATATAATGTAACGTATGCGTAGTAGGAATAATTAAAACTGTAGAACATTAGCGTTAATGTAATGTATGTGTAGTAGGAATAATTAAAACAGTAGAACATTAGCAGCAAAGAAAATACTCTCATACTTTTTATTTTCGGTTACATAGCTTCTTCTTCTTCTTTTTTTTTTTTTTTTTTTAATAACATTGCATCATACTGTCACAGTTGCATTTTTTAAACCACACTGTATTTTAAGCTATAAAACAAAGCATGACCCTTTCAAATTTCCTGCAGGAAAACCTTATCTCAAGCTGTCTCTTACTGTTTCTTGGCTGTGTAGCCTTCCTGGCGGTAACCCCGACTTAAACTGGGGGTAGGAAAAATTGGATGCAAGCGGTAATCCCGAGCTCAGGCTGGGGTAGAGAATTACCTGCTCTCTAGGAGTCCTGCGCGCAATTGGTGCTGCGCAGCAGGACTCCAGCCTTTCTCCCCGGCTGTCTGCAGCCTTTCTTCAGCCACCAGGATCCCTATATCACCGCTCTTCTTCCGGGGACCCGGCGGCCAGAGTTTAGCATGTCTAATTCCTCCTCATTTGTCTCTAATCACAAATTGTAATCTGATCTCTCCCCTTTGTCACCTGACTGCCATGGCAGAGATGGCAGATAAGCTCACTTGAAAGAACAGGATGACAATATAGCCATTTGTTCCCAACTGTTTCTGAGCTAAGTGCCTCTGCCTGTTACCATTTTTTGCCTGGATTTTGACTACTATCAGCCTGCCGCCTGCACCGACCTCTGCCTCGATTTTGACTACTCTTTCCCTGCCGCCTGCACTGACTTCTGCCTGGATTTTGACTACTCTCTGCCTGCCGCCTGCACTGACTTCTGCCTGGATTTTGACTACTCTCTGCCTGCCGCCTGCACTGACTTCTGCCTGGATTTTGACTACTCTCTGCCTGCCGCCTGCACTGACTTCTGCCTGGATTTTGACTACTCTCTGCCTGACTTATTTGTACAGTTTCACAATTTTTAAAGTTTATTCATGAATTTAATTAATTCAACACATTTGTGTTCTAGTCTTTTATTTATATGCAGAATGTCTACCAGGCTTTTATTCTGACATATTTTGGTGAGTTATGACTTAAGAATTGGAGGCCTAAAATTCTTGAAAAAAATGTACCGCTTTTGACTCAGAATACCAGACAGCAATACACCTCCAGGGAGGTTAAGTGCTTCAGAAAACAGGACTGTACTCAACCCAAGTTGGGTCAAATAGCTCAGAGAAGCTCTTTTGCATATATAACAGCTGACGTTTTATAACTGTTCCTGTACTGGAAAACAATATGAGAGTCTTTTATTTGCTACTAATTTTCTATTTCTTAGCTGTACTACACATACAATGTATTGTCTCAGAAGTTTATTTTCACTTCAGGTTTGTTTTAAAGAGGATTACATGCTGCGTATATAGAAGAGTGAGGTACTGTAATAGGAGTATACACTGTGCTTTACTGCTGCACAGATACTGTATTTTCTACAGTCAATGAAAAGTAAAATGTTTCAGAACGGCTATATAAATAAAAAGGCATACTTATAGATGCTCATATTGTATACATCTTCACGTAAAATGTATATATGTCCTTTTTGGAGGAAAGCTACGTTTTTGTTGAAAAGCTGATGAAAAATATAACACTGCTACTCAAGTCATTTTTTGTGTAAAATGATATTATAAATTAACTTTACATTTTCTCTTAAACTAGCTATGATTTTTCATAAAATGGTGAGGTTGATGTTCACACTGCATGCGTTTCAGACCAGTTCGGTCTGTGAACGCATGCTGCACGCATTTTTTCCCGAAACGCGCGGCTGACCCATTCACTAGAGTGAGGGTATCAGCCACGCAACGCATGAAAATGCAGATGGCATGCGTTCGTACGTGTTGCATTCCGATTGCACGGCCATCTGCGTTTGGTAATATGAATTCGGCCTTACTGGCAGCGCTAGGAGAACTACACTCCTTGGTGAACATAACACCCCAAATTCTCTTTGTCTACTGATGAACTGCTGACTGTGTACAATACACAGGACTGTGTACAATACACAGGACTGTGTACAATACACAGTCAGCAGTTCATCAGTAGACACACCCAGATACCACTGTGCTGTAATGGCTGCTGAAATCATTGCAATATACTGTTTATATAGCTGTCCTTGAGTGAAATGTGTTTTTACAAAAGTTTAAGGTAAGGTTCACATTGCATTTAAAATAAGACAATGTCAACAGATACTATATTATCTATAGGATCAGTTCAGACATGTATCCATTGTCTTTACTGTGTTAGCAGAATGCAAAGTCCTCTCTTAACTTAAAGGAAAACTTAAAGAGAACCCGAGGTGGGTTTGAAGAATATTATCTGCATACAGAGGCTGGATCTGCCTATACAGCCTAGCCTCTGTTGCTATCCCAAACCCCTCTAAGGTCCCCCTGCACTCTGCAATCCCTCATAAATCACAGCCATGCTGCTGACAAACAGCTTGTCAGAGCTGGCTGTGTTTATATCTATAGTGTCAGTCTGCTGCTCTCCCCGCCTCCTGCAGAACTCCAGTCCCCGCCTGCATCCCTTCCCTCCCTGTTGATTGGAGGGAAGGGATGGGGGCAGGGACCGGAGCCATGCAGGAGGCGGGGGAACAGCCGAGACTGACACTACAGATGTAAACAGAGCCTCACAGCATGGCTGTGATTTATGAGGGATTGCAGAGTGCAGGGGGACCTTAGTGGGGTTTGGGATAGCAACAGAGGCTGGGCTGTATAGGCAGATCCAGCCTCTGTATGCAGATAACATTCTTCAAACACACCTCGGGTTCTCTTTAAGCCAAACAAAAAAAATGACATTTACTCACCCGGGGCATCCCTCAGCCCCCTGAAGCTGGATGGTGCCCTCGCAGCCCCGCTCCGATCATCCTGTCCCCGCCGGCGGCTAGCCGGCTACTTCCGGGTTAGGTGACAGCTGCCGACAGGCTGGGAACGCGGCTGTTTTTCCGCGTTCCCAGCCGCTATATCACCCCTTTATGCTGCTATAGAGTATATATATACGCTATACCAGCATAGAGGGGCGATATAGCGGCTGGGAACGCGGAAAAACAGCCGCGTTCCCAGCCTGTCAGCGGCTGTCGCCGAACCCGGAAGTAGCCGCCGGCGGGGAAAGGATGATCGGAGCGGGGCTGCGAGGGCACCATCCAGCTCCAGGGGGCTGAGGGATGCCCCGGGTGAGTAAATGTCATTTTTTTGTTTGGCTTAAGTTTTCCTTTAAGCATTAACTTAGTGGTGGTTATTTTTGTAGCGTGCTCAGTGAGCTCGTAAGACTAGATAACTCTTTGTACAAATAGATTCAGCTACTGAAATCCAACTTTCTAACATCCCATCCCTCCCATAACATTGTATTCATTAGCCAAGCTGTCCATAATGCAATGATGTACTTTAGCTTGGCTGTGCTTGGGGGATGATTAAAAATGCTGTAACCTATTTCTTTGTTATACTTTCTGAAGAAGTATTTCCCAGAGACCCCCGAGAACTCCCTCTGCTGACCTTAGAAGGAGCTGCCTGAGATGAACATTTTTCTTAGAAATAGCCTTTGACTCATCCATTTCAAACAATTGATTTACAGCAATATCCCACCACTATAGCAATTAGGAATTTGTATACATCGTTGGCTTTATTGGAAAACTTCTTCTACATTTTTAATGTTGATTATTTTGGGTAATTTTGATAGGCCCTACAATTCCTTAGAGTGCTAGCCATGAAGAATAAGGTAATTTATACAGACTTTAATCTATTCTGATTCATCCTTAGATACTCATTTCCATATCTGCAAGGCCTCAGTGACACTGGATGGGTTATACAAAATGTGCATGTATTTTGAGAATGCCATTGATGTATTTTTTATGCATTCCCCATTTTACTATTTGCATTAGACATGTACATTGAGTGACTGGCATCTCTTTAGGCTTCTTAAATAAGGGATCACAATTCCTTAACTCTTTGTATTGTGTAGTTTACACACTTCACTGATTATAATATAAAAATATTTGTTTCTATTATATCATTATTATTTATAACTTTCAAGTATTCTATAAAAAAAAGCTAACATACTGTATATACCATGACTTAGAAGTGAAAATAAACACGTTGTAAATCTGATTATAAAAATTAACTGAATGAATGATTAAATCTCAAATGAACTAAATAATTATTTAATTCCAAATCTAGGCACATATCTAAAAATACTAACTGATAACTCATATAGGGCCTGGCACAGTAAAGTCATTACTGATTTATCTTATTTTTTGGTTGTTTTTTTTATGTCAATTTTATTTTGTCCTGATATTTTTCACTTGATATATCTGTTGGAGACCTTTCTCATATTGGACCTGATGCACTAAAGTGCAGTAAAGTTGCAGAGAGCGCACAGTAGTTTTGCTGTTACTAGTGCAGGGGGAACGCTAGTAACAGCCCACATGGCTTACAGTATTCCAGCTGATGGGGCAGTTATATAAGTCTGACTGTCATTTGACTCATGTCCTTAAAGAGGAACTGTCGCGAAAATCTTAACATTTAAAACACATACAAATAAGAAGTACATTTCTACCAGAGTAAAATGAGGCATAAATTATTTCTCTCCTCTGTTGCTGTCACTCACAGTAGGTAGTAGAAATCTGACATTACCGACAGGTTTTGGGCTAGTCCATCTCTCCATAGGGGATTTTCAGCATGACCTTTTTTCTTTATAAAGACATTCACTGAAAAAGAATTATACAATAATGCTGGCCAGCCTCCCTGCTCGCTGTACACTATTTTGGCAGTTGGACGGAGCAACTGCCATTCACTAAGTGCTTTTAAAAATAAAGAAAACTCTGAGAACCCCCCTATGAGAAGATGGGCTAGTCCAAAATCTGTCGGTAATGACAGATTTCTACTTCTTATTGTAAGTGACAGCAACATAGGAGAAAATTAATTTATGGCTCATTTTACTCTGGGAGAAATGTACTTCTTATTTGTATGGGTTTTAAATTTTAAGATTTTTGTGACAATTCCTCTTTAAAGGACCTCTGTCGCGAAATTCTTAAAATTTAAAATACATGTAAACATATACAACAAAGAAATATGTTTCCTCCAGAGGAAAATGAGCCATAAATCACTTTTCTTTTATGTTGCTGTCACTTACAGTAGGTAGTAGAAATCTGACATTACTGACATATTTTGGACTAGCCCATCTTCTCATGGGGGGGTTCTCAGTGTTTTCTTTATTTTTAAAAGCATTTAGTGAATGGCAGCTGTTCCGTCCAACTGCCATCTTTTTCAGGGAGTTTCTTTATAAAGAATAAAGGCCATGCTGAGAATACCCCATGAAGAGATGGACTAGCCCAAAACCTGTCGGTAATGTCAGATTTCTACTACCTACTGTAAGTGACAGCAACATAGGAGAAAAGTAATGTATGGCTCATTTTACTCTGGAAGGAATGTACTTCTTATTTATATGTGTTTTAAATTTTAAGATTTTCGCGACCGTTCCCCTTTAAACACCATTAGGTAATCTAGAATGTAATATTTAGTTTGCATTGCAAAGTTATTTCAGTACATTTACCTTATTTTTTTTTTAAGTTTATTTTTTTTTCAACTTATAAAGAGGACTGAGTGCACTATCATTTATGCTTATAGTATATACAGTATCTTTAGTATTGACTGTTGTTGTTTAAGCACCCTTTTTCATCAAAAATCACAATACGATCGCAACTTTAACTATTTACACCCTGCACGTCTGTTACGGCGACTTTTGATAAGCAAAAATCCATACCATAATAATCGTGGTGCAAATGCCAAATACTGTGTGATCTGAAGGCTTGATTGAAACACAGCCAGTGAGAAAGGGCTCTTTTAATATTTTTGAAGAAATGTTAGATAACTAAAGGCTTTTCTTGTGATCTGATACTCACCTGGCATAAGGTTAGTGAATGATCTTTGCTGTGCATTGGTCTGCTTTACAGCAAAAAGCCTGTATTTTAATCCTAGCACTGAGCAGTAATGTTGTTTTCTTAATAATTGTAAAAAGGCTTTCGTAGGGAACTTCCTAGCCAAAAATTAGCCTGGTCTAGGTGTAGAAACAAAATGCTCTTTGAGCTAGTTTTTTTTTTTTTTTTTTTTTTTTAAATATAGGCAGACTTTTCAGTAAAGGCAGAGGACTGTTGGAGGTGTTCTTCCTGAAATAATTATAGGTTTACATTTTAACTACTTCCATACCAGCAGTCTCTGGCCCCTTAAAGAGACTCTGTAACAAAAATTTCAGCCTTATTTCTTCTATCCTATACGTTCCTATACCTGTTCTAATGTGGTCTGTCTTACTGCAGCCTTTCCTAGTTGCACAGTGGCTGTATTATCTCTGTTATATAATCTAATCTTCTTTCCTCTGACGGATTTGTCGGGCTCAGGCATTCAGGCTGGAATGTGCTGCACTGCTTGTGATAGGATAGAAGCTATACACACCCTCTCCACGCCCCCTGCAGGCACTGTGTGAGTCACAGACTGAGCTCCTCTCAGCCTATCACATGCTGTTAGCAGCCATGTCTTTTGTTTGTAAACACTGCCTAAAACTGGCAATTACAAGCCAGGATGACAGCAGGGAGTGGCAGAAACAGCACAGAGGGACCCAGGAGAACATAATGAATAGAATGGTATGTTTTTTATTGTAAGAATTTTAGATTACAGATTCTCTTTAAGGACCAGAGACTGCTGGTACCATAAAACCATGCTTACCGACTATTTGCCGCACTGATCCACCCCTCTCACCGGTTATGCTGCTCTCCCATCGCCGCAGGACCCTCTCTCTGCCGTCTCTATGATTGCAGAACTCTGTGCGCTGGTCAGGAGCCGATTTCATTGGCTCCTGCCCTGCCCATCAATGTAAGCCAATGGGATTGGCTTACAGTGATGACTCCTGATGATTACAGTGATGATTGGCTCCTGATCGGCTCACAGAGCTCTGCCAGCATACTTTTGGTTTAGTAGGAACCAATTAACTTACAGTATACGTATGTACTTGGGATGAGGGAAAAATTGGAGTTCCTAGAGGACACCCATGCAAACACACTGTGAAAACTTACCATGCAGATAGTGTCCTGGTCAAAGTTCAAAGTTAAAACAATAGTGCAGCATATCCCGTGTGCTATGCGCTATGCTACCACACTACCCATTGATCTCATGTATCTAGGATTGGGTGTCCCATCTAGAGATGTCCCAAACGGTTCGCACGTGAACTTATTCGTGCGAACAATCGCATCGGATCACAGACTTTATGCCGGTTTGACCCGCCCCCTATACTACATCATTGCATGATTGGGCTAAACTTTGACCCTCTACATCACTGTCAGCAGACACATGGCAGCCAATCAGGCTGCACTCCCTCCTGGAGCCCCCCCCCCTTATATAAGGCAGCAACGTCGGCCATGTTCTTACTCTGTGTGCTGCTGTATTAGTGAGAGAAGGGAGAGAGGTTGCAGCAGAGATAGGGAAAGCTTAGTTAGGCTCTTGTTAGCTTGCTCCTTGCTGATATTTGTTGCTGAAAAGAACTGCCAAAACAGCTCTTTTGAGAGTTAATGTTCTTGTGATGTGTTTTTTTTTTTTTTGTGTGCGAGTGGCCCACTGACACTGCATATACAGCCCTGTCTGTCGCAGCTGGCCCTTGCTAATTGCTATACTGTGCCAGGCCCAGCACATTCAGTGCCTAGTGTAACTGCTACACATTGTATTATATTACCAGTCACTTCATACCTTTCACTGCACCTGTGTTACTGCACGCTGTTTTATATACCAGTCACTGCATACATGTCATTGCATCTGTGTGACCGCACGCTGTTTTATATACCAGCAGTCAGTGCATCCATTTTCACTGCACCTGTCTGACTGCACATTGTTATACCAGCAGTCATTGCAACCTTTTCACTGCACCTGTGTGACTGCACATTGTTATACCAGCAGTCACTGCATACCTTTCACTGTATCTGTGTGACCACACGCTGTTTTATATACCAGCAGTCAGTGCATCCATTTTCACTGCACCTGTGTGACTGCACATTGTTATACCAACAGTCACTGCCACCTTTTCACTGCACCTGTGTGACTGCACATTGTTATACCAGCAGTCACTGCATACCGTTCACTACTATATCTGTGTTACCGCATGCTGCTTTATATACCAGCAGTCAGTGCATCCATTTTCACTGCATCTGTGTGACTGCACATTGTTATACCAGCAGTCACTGCATAACTTTTCACTGCATCTGTGTGACTGCACATTGAATTACACCAGTCAGTGCATACCTTTCACTTGAATGAATGGCAGACTTGCCCTCCATAACAGATTCTCGTTACAGGATTTCAAGTGTATTCGTCTCATCCTTATACAGCAGTCAGTGTATACCTTTCACTGCATCTGTGTGACTGCACATTGTATTATACCAGCAGTCAGTACCTTTCACTGAATTTGTGTGACTGCACATTGTATTATACCAGCAGTCAGTGTATACCTTTCACTGCATCTGTGTGACTGCACAATGTATTAGTCAAGTCAGTGCATACCTTTCACTTCATTCCCCCCAATATAGACAAAACAACAGGCAGAGCCAGAGGCAGGCCACCCGGCAGGTCTTTTCGAAATCGTGCTGTCGTGATTTCGTGCGACCCTTGACCAAAATACGGTGTTCAGAAGAAGGCATGTGCCATCAACCCCTAATATTGTCAGGACGTAGTTGACTATTTAACACAGAACACCTCATCTTCCTCATCTTTCGCACGGAAGTGTGACATATCTTCCTCCTCCTGCTCTGATTCTGGCACCCCACTTAACACTCCATCGGCAGTCATCACCAAAGTGCCATCATCCCAGGGCTCAGTGGTGTGGAAATTTTTTTGTGTGTCAGCCTCAGATGAGAGCGATGCCATCTGTACTCTCTGCCACTGAAAATTGAGCCATGGAAAGACCAAGACCCGCGTAGGGACAACTACCTTACAAAGGCACATGATGAAAAAGCACAAACCGCAATGGGATGACCACCTGAGGAAAAGCAGCACACAAAAGAAAAGCCACACACCGCAGTGGAAGATACCAGGCTGCAATTATTTCTCAAAAAAGGCGATACCCAAACTCTACCGTGATGTTGAAAGGCAAGTGGTGTCATCTCTGGCACACAGCGTTGGGTCAAGGGTCCATCTGACCATGGATGCCTGGTCTGCAAAGCACGGTCAGGCCTACCCGAAGACTAAGTCAGTCCCCACACACAGCATCTCTGCCTGCATGCCGTGTGACTGCCTGCCCCAAGACTAAGTCGCTGCTCACACAGCATATCTGCCCGCAGGCCGCTTGACTGCCTTCTCCACCACCTGGGTCCAGGACTCCAGGTGGATTCCTGCTAGCAGCGGGCGCTATAATAATTTTTCTGGTGCGTGTACATGCCTGCCTAATTTTTCTGGCTGCACCGCAGCTGCAACAAAAAATCAAAAGGCATGTACATGTTTCAATTCCCCTTCATGATCGTTACCTTGAAGCGGTGAAAATTAGGTCGTTACTTCATTTTGGACAGACCAAATTCGATCAGATAGACAGTCACTGTTGTTCTGTCATTGAGCTACCTCAGTCCGACCATATGGGCTGGAAAGCCGCCATCGCCTGCACTCTCGCCAGCGTGCGCAAAAGCACGGTAATCTGTTTGCGGTGTGTTACACAGTGAGTTTGGTCTGTCAGTGTGAAGCAGTACACTACTTACACTACCTGATCCATGTCTACACACGCAAGATGTTTTCAAGCACTTTAGGCCTCCAATTTAGGAATACAATGTGATTTCTGCCTTTTTGGGATTATAACCCTGCTGTGCGTTAAATCCGTAATTTCCCCCCGGGACTTTTGGCATGTATCCCACTCCACCATGCCCCCCTCCAGGTTTTAGACCCCTGGAAACATCTTTTCCATCACTTTTGTGGTCAGAATTAGGGTTTGTAGTTTTGAAAGTTCGCCTGCCCATTAAAGTCTATTGCGGTTCGCGATGATTCGCCAGTTTGCGGTTCACGAACCAAAATCCATGGGTTCACGACATCTCTAGTCCCATCACGATTTTGCTATGGAGTTACATGATTTCTAGCTATACAACTGGATAGATGTTACATATTAATATAAGATTAACAGGCCAAGCTGGGGATTTACATTTTTTATTTTTGCAAAGCATGGTGTATAGATAACTGAACTTGTTTCTTATGGCAGCAAAGTGGACTATCTAAAAGCAGGGAAAAGGAATGGAAAATAAACTTATGTTTTTTACTATTAAGCAGTATACCGAGTGACATTATGGTCAATGCAAATATAGCTGGGCTCCTTTCCATGTGCTGTGTATGCAGTGATGACTTATAGGGTTCTCATCCTAATATGCCTGGATTAACATCACAGATTTAATACTTTGATTAAAGGATACCCAAAGTGACATGAGACATGATGAGATAGACATGTGTATGTAGAGTTCCTAGCACACAAATAACTATGCTGTGTTCCTTTTTTTTCTTTCTCTACCTGAAAGAGTTAAATATAAGGTATGTAAGTGGCTGATTCAGACAGGAAGTGACTACAGATTGACCCTCACTGATACGAAATTCCCTTTTTTTACCTCTTTCTTGCTTTCAGAAGGCATTTTATGCTAGGAAAGTGTTTTATATTTAGAATTTCTTATCAGTGAGGGTCACACTGTAGTCACTTCCTGTCTGAGTCAGGATTGAGTCAGCCACTTACTTACCCAATATTAACTCTTTGAGGCAGAGTTAGAAAAAAGGAGCACAGCATAGTTATTTGTGTGCTAGGCACTGTACATACACATGCCTTTCTCATCATGTCACATGTCACTTTGGGTATCCTTTAAGGAACTAAGTAAACAGATAAATCACATGACAGTCTGCTTATTCACTACTTGCTATTGTTTGTTATTGCTAAGGTTTAGTTAGAATATTATCCAAAGTAATTTTAGGGCACACAAGTACTCTGCTGTGTTTCCAGACACCACTAGATGGCATCATAGATATGAGACACTGTCAGTGTGTCAGGGAGGCAAGGGATTTCCTGGCACTGCAGGTGATGCTGCTGTTCTCTCTCCTCCATCATAGTCTCCATAGCCAGGAGACACAGGTCAGTCCTCCTATTGCTGTGCTCGCTCACCATGTTGCCAGTAGGTGGTGGTATTGATACTAGACACAGTGGAGAGCACAGACACAGCAGAGGCACAGCAAATGCGAGATCACTGAACAATCCCTTCCACTCCGTTACAATTGGTGGGCCCACTTGGGGAGATGGGGCACAGGTCACTCAGCTAATATAATTGCAGTCCTCGGTTCGAATCCCAGCCAGGGCCCATGTCTGTGTGGGTTTCCACCAGGCACTCTGGTTTACTCCCACATCCTTCCAACAACGTACAGATAAGTTAATTAGCTTTCCTATAAATTGGCCCTAAACTACAAGACTATATACTCTGTACAGTAATGCGGAAGATGTCAGAGATATATAAATTCTGAATAATAATGATATGCATTTTGCTCACTGACTCGAGTATAAGCCGAGGGAGGAACTTTTCAGCACATTTTGGGTGCTGAGAAATTCAGCATATATGTGAATATATATGGTAATATGTAAATAATTTTGTCACCCTCAGCAGCTCATGCTTACTCAGCTCTGCAGCAGAAAGACAGCATTATAGGCCCTGGTACCTAGCGGTGGTTCCAGGGCCGTAAATAAACAGCATGAGGTTCCAGACAGCGGTCGTGAAGCCCACATTGTGTCCAATGCCCAATTGGGACAGCACAGTTTTCAACCCGGACACCTCTAAATTAATTACAATTTTTTTTTCCAAAATAATGCAGGCAGCTATTTTTGAGCGTAATAGCTGGTGGCGCTTGGGCAGCAGCACCTTGTAATGTGTTCCCTGGCAGTGGAGAAACAGACAGCAGGAGAAAATACAACAGCAGGCAGCGTGAGGAGGATGAGTGTGTGGCAGACTGGCAGCAGGAGGGCAGGCAGCGAGACATAATAGGCCCTGGTACCTAGCGGTGGTTCCAGGGCCGTAAATAAACAGCATGAGGTTCCAGACAGCGGTCGTGAAGCCCACATTGTGTCCAATGCCCAATTGGGACAGCACAGTTTTCAACCCGGACACCTCTAAATTAATTACAATTTTTTTTTTCCAAAATAATGCAGGCAGCTATTTTTGAGCGTAATAGCTGGTGGCGCATGGGCAGCAGCACCTAGTAATGTGTTCCCTGGCAGTGGAGACACAGACAGCAGGAGAAAATACAACAGCAGGCAGCGTGAGGAGGATGAGTGTGTGGCAGACTGGCAGCAGGCAGCAGGAGGGCAGGCAGCGAGACATAATAGGCCCTGGTTCCTAGCGGTGGTACCAGGGCCGTAAATAAACAGCATGAGGTTTCAGACAGCGGTCGTGAAGCCCACATTGTGTCCAATGCACAATTGGGACAGCACAGTTTTCAACCCGGACACCTCTAAATTAATTACAAATTTTATTTTTTTTTTCAAATTGATGCAGCTATTTTTGAGCGTAATAGCTGGTGGCGCATGGGCAGCAGCACCTTGTAATGTGTTACCTGGCAATGGAGACACAGACAGCAGGAGGAAATACAACAGCAGGCAGCGTGAGGAGGATGAGTGTGTGGCAGACTGGCAGCAGGCAGCAGGAGGGCCTATTATGTCTCGCTGCCTGCCCTCCTGCTGCCAGTCTGCCACACACTCATCCCCCTCACGCTGCCTGCTGTTGTATTATCTCCTGCTGTCTGTTTCTCCACTGCCAGGGAACACATTACAAGGTGCTGCTGCCCAAGCGCCACCAGCTATTACGCTCAAAAATAGCTGCATCAATTTGAAAAAAAAAATTGTAATTAATTTAGAGGTGTCCGGGTTGAAAACTGTCCCAATTGTGCATTGGGCACAATTTGGGCTTCACGACCGCTGTCTGGAACCTCATGCTGTTTATTTACGGCCCGGTACCACCACTCGGAACCAGGGCCTATTATGTCAGTCACATCACACTGCCTGACACACACTACTTCTCCTCCTGTAGCTGCATTGAGCTTCTGCTGTCTGTGTGCTGCTACCACTGCCAGGGAGAACAGACGAAGAACTATTTTTTCTGCTGCCACCTACTCTCCTACCAGCTATTAAATTTACCACACTACAACTTGCAACTACTTCCTCCTCCTGCTGATGTCTGTGTTTTACCACCGCCAGGGTACACAGAAAAAGGCGCTGTGGCTTGCAATGTGCCACTACCTATTATGCCATCAACACAAATATAACTATGGTGTTGTTATTAAAATAAAATATTTCCACAAATGAAGTAAAAAAAATATTACAAAACAAAGGAAAACCAAGACACATAATATAATGGTAGAGAAGAAGAGGAAGAAGAAGAAGAAGATATAGAAGAAGAAGATATAGAAGAAGAAGATGAAGAAGATATAGAAGAAGAAGACGAAGAAGAAGAAGATTTAGAAGAAGAAGAAGAAGAAGAAGAAGAAGAAAAAGATATAGAAGAAGAAGATATAGAAGAAGACATAGAAGAAGATATAGAAGAAGAAGAAGAAGAAGATATAGAAGAAGAAGAAGAAGAAGAAGAAGATATGGAAGAAGAAGATATAGAAGAAGAAGAGGAAGAAGAAGAAGAAGTTAATTGAAGAAGATACAAGAAGTAGAAGATGAAGAAGATTCGAGTAGAAGAAGATATAGAAGAAGAAGAAAAAGAAGACGATATAGAAGAAGAAGATATAGAAGAAGAAGATGAAGACGACATAAATGAAGACTTCCAACAACCATTTTGGACACACCTTCTTATGCAAACACTTTTCATGAAGTTAATTTACTATTTTTGATACCTTTTTTATAACTACTACATCATCACATAATTACTTGATGTTTTTCTTCATAAAAAAGGTGGTTTCATGCATCATTGACCTCCAATACAAGTTTTAAAAGCTATTTAAGGCCAGCTCGAATATTTTACTCGAATACAGACTCGGATAGTGACGTCGGATATCCGAGGTCGAATTGGATATTCAATTAACTCGAATATCGAACTTCGAGTGAATTCGGATAGTCTACTATCCGAATTCGACCAAACTCGAATAGGATAATGAGGTATCCGAGCAACACTCTACTCTGCTCTCGGCTGGTGGATTGGTGGAGCTTCCGCAGGTAAAGCTTAGGGGAGGCCCATGCTACACTGGCAGCTTAGGAGGGGGTTTAAGCAATCCACAATTTAATCTTGATGGCTTGGTGGAAAAAAACTCCCCCATTCCACCCTTAGGTGTATTAGGTGTTTGTTGACAAATAATATGGCTTGCTCCTTGCTCCCTTACACTATTACCAGTAGTTTTTGTCAATGTAGACAGCAATCACTAGTCATTTTACTACCATCCGCTCACTAACCTCCTCAATTGGGCAGCACGGTGGCGTAGTGGTTAGCACTCTCGCCTTGCAGCGCTGGGTCCCTGGTTCGAATCCCAACCAGGTCACTATCTGCAAAGAGTTTGTATGTTCTCTCCGTGTCTGCGTGGGTTTCCTCCGGGCACTCCGGTTTCCTCCCACATTCCAAAAACATATGGATAAGTTATTTGGCTGCCCCTAAATTGGCCCTAGAATACAGTACTTACACTTCATAATATAGACATATGGCAATGGTAGGGATTAGATTGTGAGCTCCTTTGAGGGACAGTTAGTGACAAGACAATATATATATACTCTGTACAGCGCTGCGTAATATGTCGGCGCTATATAAATACTAAATAATAATAATAATAATAATTACCCAGCATTCCAAAGGGAGGGTAATGGTTGATGTGGCTGTGTATAGAGATAGCAATAATACCTAGGAACATTTAGTTGGCTAGTAGAACCCCCAAAGTGCCTCTTTTTGGCAGCATTGAAACTCACCTGAACCCAGCACACTGATCCATAGTCCTGTCCAAGCGCCTGCTCCTCATCTTCATCCTAGCTGGCCACATCTTCTCTGTGACATTGGCGCATGTCATTATGTAATAACATGCACCAGGTGATTGAGAAAAGGTGAAAGCACACAAACTAATTGAGCAGCACGCCCGCTGGTACAGGTGAGCAGTGGTGCTCAGCGGAGCTCGAATATTCGAGTAGCTCGAATATTCGAGCTCTTTTCCAGCTATTCGAGCTCGGTATTCGAGCTCCGAATAGCTGCGGCTATTTGAATGGGCTATTCGAGTAAACGCGAATAGCCCATTCACTATTCGAGCTATTCGAGCAAACGGCGCTATTCGAGCTCGAATACCGAGCTCGAATAGCGTCATAGCCCAGATTGATGTCCTTAGAGCCAATCAGAGGGCTCCCAGGCCCTCTGACGGCAGCCAATCACAGAGGGGGACCCTGGCCAGCCCCTACCCTATAAATAGCGGCCGCCATGTTCCGTTTCTCCGTCCTTGCCTGAGACTTGCATAGAGAGAGAGTTGCTCCTTTGTGCTTTGGCTTAGCAAGAGCTTTATTGTGGTCATTTACCTAGCGTTTTTGCTCACATACACCTCCTATACACACCTATATTGTTGTTAGTTAGATAGACATTGTATTTTAGTTAGTAGCTTTTGTGTTACATAGAGACAGGCCAGCTGCTGCAGGCTTACAGCTTTAGGCCTCAGGGCCTGCCTGTGTGGGCAGCTGTCCTCCTGTCCTCTGTTAGTTTATTTCTCATTAGTATTAGACAGTATTAGACAGTATTAGTATTAGATAGTATTAGACAGTATTTCTGCTGTCCCTTTACTACTTAGTGATTGTTATATACTACTGTAACTGTACTAGGACACTCACTGTCACTGTTCATACTAGGCTACTAGCTCGGACTCCTGCGTGTGTGTGTGCACTCATTGTCTGTGTACTGTACACACACTCTATTTCCTTCTGATTACTGATTGATTATTGTAAATTCTACTTCCTGACAGTTACTACTTACTTACTGTAGTAGGGACACTCACTCAGTCACTGTTCATAGGCCAGCTCCTGCGCGTGTTTGCGCGTGCGTGCACTCACTGTCTGTAGTGTACACACACTCTATTTCCTTGTGATTACTACTGATAGTGATTATTGTAACTGCTGCTAGTTGTACTTCCTGACTGTTACTACTTACTTACTGTACTAGGGACACTCACTCACTCTCTGTTCATAGGCCAGCTCCTGCGCATGTTTGCGCGTGCGTGCACTCACTGTCTGTAGTGTACACACACTCTATTTCCTTGTGATTACTACTGATAGTGATTATTGTAACTGCTGCTAGTTGTACTTCCTGACAGTTACTACTTACTTACTGTAGTAGGGACACTCACTCAGTCACTGTTCATAGGCCAGCTCCTGCGCGTGTTTGCGCGTGCGTGCACTCACTGTCTGTAGTGTACACACACTCTATTTCCTTGTGATTACTACTGATAGTGATTATTGTAACTGCTGCTAGTTGTACTTCCTGACTGTTACTACTTACTTACTGTACTAGGGACACTCACTCACTCTCTGTTCATAGGCCAGCTCCTGCGCGTGTTTGCGCGTGCGTGCACTCACTGTCTGTAGTGTACACACACTCTATTTCCTTGTGATTACTACTGATAGTGATTATTGTAACTGCTGCTAGTTGTACTTCCTGACTGTTACTACTTACTTACTGTACTAGCGAGTCGGGACACTTACTCAGTCACCTCACCCACCAACCCACTCCATTAAAGTACCCCACTTTTCTCCCGCCCTTTTCAAAAACTTTTGTCTTTACGCCCAAAACATCGAAGATGTCTGGAAGTGGCAGCCAGCGCGATTTGGGCAAGGGGAAGGGCAGCAAGGGAATCAGGAGGAGAGGGAGCAGCATTGTGGCAGGCCGCGGCCGCGCCACCATGCACAGTTCCGCAGCAGCAGCAGCAGCGTCAGTGGCTAACATTCCTCCCATAGCCACTGGCCGTGGACGCCTTGGGCGCCGCCCAGCAGGAGCATCTGCAACTCACGCTGCAGAGACACAGCAGCAGCAGTGTGTAGCACCTGCTCCTATTTTCCTCCAGCCGGGTCGGAAACGTCCCATTGAGGAAAAGGATGCATCCACTGTGGTGCAACTGATGACGGAGGATGAGCAGCCCGCCATCAGCTCTGCATCCGAGGCCTCCACCCTCACCACCACCACCCCTGTTCGCAGCAGCCGCCCAGCAGGGTCTGGGGAGGAGGCCAGTTCACCGTCACAAGTTGGCGACCTGTCACTCAGCAGTATTTTTACCCCAGGCACCATCAGGGTATTGTCTGCTGTTGTTGGCGATTTGGAGGAGGAGATGCTGATGGGCACTTTGGGGGATGAGGGATTGGACAGCAAGACTGTGGCGACAGTCAAGCAGCCCATCCATGCATCAGGAGAGGAGTTTGGGGGGTCATCATCCCAGCAGGACATGTTTCAGGAGGGGGAGGATGATGATGACCCGGTGACAGACAGAGACTGGGTGCCACCACCTCCAGGGGATGTCGTCCTCAGCAGCTCTGAGGAGGAGGAGGAGGATGCGCTTGTGGGCCTTGCAAGGAGGCGCATCATTGCAAGCATTGGCAGCAGTAGGCAGGTCCCACAGCCTGCTGGTGTCTCAGGCTCAGCAGCTGCAGCAGCAGCATCTGCCAGTACCACCACCAGCCGCACCCAAGCCCCCCCCCCAACCACCACAGGGAGACAGGCAGCAGCGCTTCCATGCCGTAGGGGGATGTTTCTGTCACCAATCTGGCGATATTTCACCATGCCCACTGTGTACAGCAAGTACGCCACTTGCAACCACTGTCAGCGGAAGTTGAGCAGAGGTGCAGACCCCTTAAAGTTCAGCACCAGCTCGCTCATCAACCACCTTGCTGCGAAACATTTCCACCAGCATGAGGAGTTCCAGAGGCTGAAGGCATCTGGTGCTGGCAGTGGCACCACACCCATCACTGCACAGCCTTCAGCAGCAGCAGCAACAGCAGCCACCCGCCCTCCTGCTCCTCCAGCAGCACCAGCAGGAGTGCGGAAACACACTGCTCCTCCCCCCTCTGCAACTCCTGCCGCCGACACTGAGGCCTGTTCTGGCAGCCAGTCCTCAGTGGCCTCCTCCGCTGTGTCTGCTGATTCCCGTGCCAGCAAAAGGCCACGCCAGAGCCTTTTGAGCGAGTCCTTCCAGGGGGTGGTTAGGGCTCTGCCTCCCAGCAGCCGTCGCGTGCGGCAGCTGAACGGCTTGCTGGCACGGGCCATGTGCTCCCAACTCCTGCCGTACACGCTCGTGCAGGAGGGGAGCGACATTCGTGCGCTGCTTGCTTGCGCAACCCCAGACTGGCAGCTCCCCAGCAGACACTTCTTTGCCCGCAAGGCCATTCCTGCACTGCACCGCTTTGTGATGGCCAATGTGGAGCGAGGGCTGGAGCACGCGGTTGGTGAAAGGGTCCACGTCACCATGGACTCCTGGAGCAGCCGCTTCGGGACAGGCCGCTACCTGTCCTTCACTGTCCACTGGGTCAGCTTGGTGGAAGGGGGTGAGGATGGGAGAGCAGCAGCGGGCACAGCAGCAGCAGCAACACAGTGGGTGGTGCCACCCCGCAGGGTCAGGGGAACTGCAGCAGGTTCCTCCGATCCTCTGCCATCCTCCGGCACACCTGGCCAAACCCCCCGCCTCAGCAGCAGCGTGAAGGCCCGCCACTGCCAAGCGCTGCTGCACTTGGTCAGCCTTGGGAAGACCAAGCTGACGGCAACCCATGTGTTGGCCAAACTCCAGGAGCAGGAGAGGATTTGGCTGACCCCCAGAGGCCTCAGAGTCGGAGAGGTGGTGGCCGACAATGGGGCCAATCTGGTTGCCGCAATAGACAGGGGAAACCTGACCCACATCCCCTGTCTTGCCCACGTGCTGAACCTGGTGGTGCAGAAGTTCTTGCGCACCTACCAGGGGATGGGCGAACTGCTGGAAATGGCAAGGAACGTCGTGCGTCACTTCCGGCGCTCGGCTGCAGCCTGTGCGAGCCTGGAAGACGTGCAAAAGGAGCTGGATCTGCCACGCCATCGGCTGATCCTTGACGTTCCGACTCGCTGGAACTCCACCCTGGCGATGTTGGAGCGTCTGGTTGAACAGAAGCGTGCTGTCAAACAGTACCTTGCCCTGGCCACTGTTTCCGCCGCTCAGAGAAGGGACAAGACCAGCAACATCCCGTCCATCGTCCCCGATGATGACTGGAGGCACATGCAGCAGGTGTGCTTAGTGCTGGCTCCCTTTCTGCAGGCCACTAACATGGTGAGCAGGGACCATGCTATGGTCTGCGAGTGGGTGCCCCTGGTTTGTCTGCTGAACAGGGCCCTCGATGCTTTGCTGGAACAGGGAGCGGCAGCCTTGGACCAGCAGGAGCGGCAAGCAGCTGCACAGTCCACCTCTGAGGGGGAGGAGGAGGAGGACTTGGTGGAGGTCCCTGACCTTGCTGCTGATGAGGGGGAGCAGCACAGTGCAGCTGAGTTGGTGCGGGGGTGGAGAGAGGATGAGGCTGACGAGGCAGAGGAGGAGGATGAGGACAGCAGCACTGCCGTCGATGTGCCAGCAGACGTGGCCCGCCTCTTCCCAATGGCAGCGCACATGCTGACGTGCCTGCGCAGAGACCCCAGGGTGATCCAGATGAAGCAGAGGGAGGACATCTGGATCAGCATGATGTTGGACCCACGCCTCAAGGGGAAGTTGAGCCAGTTCCTGCCGCCTGCAGGAGGAGACCCAGCGCAACAAATAAGGAGCTTGCAGCAGGCCCTTGTTGAGCGCTTGGAGGAAGCCTTCCCCCAGCCTTCCACCCCCACTGTCCAGCAGCCAGCACAGAGGCAGCAGCAGGTGCCTGCATCCAGCAGCAAGCGCCCCACAGACCTGCTGTCTCTCAGCCACGAGCTCTACAGGACTGTAGAGGCTCCGGCAGCAGTGACTAGAGAGGAGGTGCATGCAGCAGCATCCTCCACCGGTCACAGCCAGCGCCTGACCCGCATGGTGGCTGACTACATGGGGTCCTACAGCGGGCTTGACAGCGATGCCCCTGTTGATCCCATGGAGTATTGGGTCAAGCGCCTGGAGATCTGGAGCGAGCTGGCGCAGTACGCCCTGGAAGTGCTGTCCTGCCCCCCTTCCAGCGTGCTGTCCGAGCGCTGCTTCAGTGCAGCTGGTGGTGTGGTCACCGAGAAACGCTCACGTCTGTCTCACAAGTCTGTGGACAGACTGACGTTTCTCAAGATGAACCAGGCGTGGGTGGAAGGCGAGTTCCTGGCCCCTGTTGTCGGCGAGAGGGGGACATGAACTGGCTAAGAACCATCGTTAATGTGCCTTACCACCCTTTACCACCTCCTGGCTCCTGCTCACTAAGCCAGCCTGGTTCACTTTGACTATTACGTCGCCTGCAGCCACACATTTTACACCTACAGTGGGCTGCTGTGTACTGCCCTTCTGCTGTCTGTCTGTGTTTCCCACTGCCAGGGTACACAGATTTACCTTCTGCTGCCACTCTGCCACCAGCTATTACGTCAAACAATAGCTATATATCTGTGTAATTTGTTTTACACACAAAACCAAAAAACCATTAAAAAAAAAAAAAAGGTTTAATTTTTCTGAGGTGCCCGGGTTGAAAACTGTGTTGTCCCAGTTGTGTATTGGACACGATGTGGGCTGCACGACCGCTGTCTGGGACCTCCTGTTGTGTTCATTTACGGCCTGGTATCACCGCTAGGTACCAGGGCTATTATGTCACGCTGCCTACCTGCTGCCACACTCACACTACTCCTCCATTCCTCCTGCTGATGCTGCTGTCTGTCTGTGTTTCCCACTGCCAGGGTACACAGAATTACCTTCTGCTGCCAGTCTGCCACCAGCTATTACGTCAAACAATAGCTGCACACATAATTACTCCTCCATTCCTCCTGCTGCTGCTGCTGTCTGTCTGTGTTTCCCAACGCCAGGGTACACAGATTTACCTTCTGCTGCCACTCTGCCACCAGCTATTACGTCAAAAAATAGCTATATCTGTGTCATTGGTTGTAAAACCAAAACTACAAAACCATTACAAAAAAAAAGGTTTAATTTTTCTGAGGTGCCCGGGTTGAAAACTGTGTTGTCCCAGTTGTGTATTGGACACGATGTGGGCTGCACGACCGCTGTCTGGGACCTCCTGTTGTGTTCATTTACGGCCTGGTATCACCGCTAGGTACCAGGGCTATTATGTCACGCTGCCTGCCTGCTGCCACACTCACACTACTCCTGCATTCCTCCTGCTGCTGCTGCCTGTCTGTGTTTCCCACTGCCAGGGTACACAGAATTACCTTCTGCTGCCAGTCTGCCACCAGCTATTACGTCAAACAATAGCTGCACACATAATTACTCCTCCATTCCTCCTGCTGCTGCTGCTGTCTGTCTGTGTTTCCCAACGCCAGGGTACACAGATTTACCTTCTGCTGCCACTCTGCCACCAGCTATTACGTCAAAAAATAGCTATATCTGTGTCATTGGTTGTAAAACCAAAACTACAAAACCATTACAAAAAAAAAGGTTTAATTTTTCTGAGGTGCCCGGGTTGAAAACTGTGTTGTCCCAGTTGTGTATTGGACACGATGTGGGCTGCACGACCGCTGTCTGGGACCTCCTGTTGTGTTCATTTACGGCCTGGTATCACCGCTAGGTACCAGGGCTATTATGTCACGCTGCCTACCTGCTGCCACACTCACACTACTCCTCCATTCCTCCTGCTGATGCTGCTGTCTGTCTGTGTTTCCCACTGCCAGGGTACACAGAATTAGCTTCTGCTGCCACTCTGCCACCAGCTATTACGTCAAACAATAGCTGCTCACATTACTCCTCCATTCCTCCTGCTGCTGCTGCTGTCTGTCTGTGTTTCCCAACGCCAGGGTACACAGATTTACCTTCTGCTGCCACTCTGCCACCAGCTATTACGTCAAACAATAGCTGCACACATAATTACTCCTCCATTCCTCCTGCTGCTGCTGCTGTCTATCTGTGTTTCCCACTGCCAGGGTACACAGATTTACCTTCTGCTGCCACTCTGCCACCAGCTATTACGTCAAAAAATAGCTATATCTGTGTAATTTGTTGTAAAAACAAAACAAAAAAAACCAAAAAAAAAAAAGGTTTAATTTTTCTGAGGTGCCCGGGTTGAAAACTGTGTTGTCCCAGTTGTGTATTGGACACAATGTGGGCTGCACGACCGCTGTCTGGGACCTCCTGCCTGCTGTGTTTATTTACAGCCCTGGTATCACCGCTAGGTACCAGGGCTATTATGTCACGCTGCCTGCCTCATTGACTGCCTGCTGCCACACACTCATCCTCCTCCTCCTGCTGCTGAATTTACCTCCTGCTGTCTGTGTGTTTCCACTGCCAGGGAGCACATACAATGGCGCTTCCAACATGCGTGCGCCACCAGCTATTTGTTACGCTCAAAAATAGCTGCATTTCTTTAAAAAAAAAATTTGAAAAGAGAAATAAGTGAAGAAGAAGACGATATAGAAGAAGATGAAGAAGATGAAGAAGAAGAAGATGAAGAAGAAGAAGAAGAAGAAGAAGAAGGAGAAGAAGATGAAGATGAAGAAGAAGAAGAAGATGAAGAAGATGAAGAAGATGAAGATGAAGAAGATGAAGAAGATGAAGTAGAAGAAGATGAAGAAGAAGAAGATGAAGAAGAAGAAGATGAAGATGAAGAAGAAGAAGAAGAAGAAGATGAAGAAGATGAAGAAGATGAAGATGAAGAAGATGAAGAAGATGAAGAAGAAGAAGATGAAGATGAAGAAGAAGAAGAAGATGAAGAAGATGAAGAAGATGAAGAAGAAGATGAAGAAGATGAAGAAGATGAAGAAGAAGATGAAGAAGATGAAGAAGATGAAGAAGAAGAAGATGAAGAAGAAGAAGAAGATGAAGAAGATGAAGAAGATGAAGAAGATGAAGATGAAGAAGATGAAGAAGATGAAGAAGAAGAAGATGAAGAAGATGAAGAAGATGAAGAAGAAGATGAAGAAGATGAAGAAGATGAAGAAGAAGATGAAGAAGATGAAGAAGAAGATGAAGAAGATGAAGAAGATGAAGAAGAAGAAGATGAAGAAGAAGAAGAAGATGAAGAAGATGAAGAAGAAGATGAAGAAGATGAAGAAGATGAAGATGAAGAAGATGAAGAAGATGAAGAAGAAGAAGATGAAGAAGATGAAGAAGAAGATGAAGAAGATGAAGAAGAAGATGAAGAAGATGAAGAAAAAGAAGATGAAGATGAAGAAGATGAAGAAGATGAAGTAGAAGAAGATGAAGAAGAAGAAGATGAAGAAGAAGAAGATGAAGATGATGAAGAAGAAGAAGAAGAAGATGAAGAAGATGAAGAAGATGAAGATGAAGAAGATGAAGAAGAAGAAGATGAAGATGAAGAAGAAGAAGAAGATGAAGAAGATGAAGAAGATGAAGAAGAAGATGAAGAAGATGAAGAAGATGAAGAAGAAGATGAAGAAGATGAAGAAGAAGAAGATGAAGAAGAAGAAGAAGATGAAGAAGATGAAGAAGATGAAGAAGATGAAGATGAAGAAGATGAAGAAGATGAAGAAGAAGAAGATGAAGAAGATGAAGAAGATGAAGAAGAAGATGAAGAAGATGAAGAAGATGAAGAAGAAGATGAAGAAGATGAAGAAGAAGATGAAGAAGATGAAGAAGATGAAGAAGAAGAAGATGAAGAAGAAGAAGAAGATGAAGAAGATGAAGAAGAAGATGAAGAAGATGAAGAAGATGAAGATGAAGAAGATGAAGAAGATGAAGAAGAAGAAGATGAAGAAGATGAAGAAGAAGATGAAGAAGATGAAGAAGAAGATGAAGAAGATGAAGAAAAAGAAGATGAAGAAGAAGAAGATGATGATGATGAAGAAGATGAAGAAGAAGAAGAAGACAATATAAAAGAAGAAGAAGATATAGAAGAAGATATAGAAGAAGAAGAAGAAGAAGATATAGAAGATAAAGAAGAAGAAGAAGAAGTATATACAGTACTGAACAAATTTCTGGACACAACTTCTCTTTTCAACTTTTTTTTTTTTAAAGGAACATCCCCACATAATCACTTGCTGTTGTTACTTGGAAAAAAAGAGGTTTCTTGCATCATTCACCCTCAAAACAAGTGTTGGAAGCTATTTAAGGCCATTTCGAATAGTCAGCTCGAATAATGAGCTCGAATACCGACTCGAATAGTGAGCTCGAATTCCGAGGTCGAATCGAATAGTAAAAATTATTCGACTCGAATATTCGACTGACCTCGAATAATTTACTATTCGAATTCGACCTAACTCGAATTTTGAAAAGGGGTATTTGAGCACCACTACAGGTGAGTTGCTTGCTGTCAAAACAGTGCAGGGGCCCAGGGGGAGCACAGGTTCGGGGGGAGACCTGGTGGGATGCAGAGCTTGGGGGCCCTAGGGTGTGAATTTGCTGCTAGGGAAAGAGGTTAGGTGGCCCCCAAGTTCCCTTTGTCATGAGGCCCATTGTAGCTTGAACTGGTCCTACCCCCACCCTGTTTTTAAACTTTTTAAACATGATTGGCAATTATCCTGAAAGCTGTAAATCTTGATCTCCTTCTTGAGCTCTGACATGATCTAGGCGAGGCTGGCAAGCTGTCATTACCAAACAGCAATCATGGCTGGCTTTCTTATAATTCGTGATCCTCTCTGTGCATCAATAACCCAGAGATTAAGAAGAAAGGAAGACCTGTTACCTGCAAGAGCAAAAACCCAACCACCAGCAGTTGTTTCTCCAGCTATGTACCTCTGGGTGAAAACACAAGAGTTATGCTGGGAATACACGGTTCGTTTTTGAGGCAGATAGATGGTTAGATAGATCATTTCTGACTTGTCCGATCTCCCGTTCAATCGTCCTGCCGCTCGAATCCTGATAGAAGTGAATGGAAAAAGATAAGAAAAACGAGCGGAAGATAAGAGAATCGACTGCAGAATCGAGCGGCAAAAACGATACAGCAGAGAATCGAGTGGCAGAAACAAATCGTGTATGCCCAGCATTAGAGTTTCCTGCCAGGAATCTAAGCACTTGGAAGCTACAGCCACTAATGCTGGGTACACAGGATGCGTCTTTTCGATCGATTTTCCGTCCGATCAATTTCCGATTTGATTTTTCCGATTGATTTCCGATTCTATTCTGGTATCTTTTCTTATCTATTTCCATTCAGTTCTATGAGAAATCGATCAGAAAAACTATCGAAAATAAGATCGGACATGTCGGAAATTATCTATCGAACCATCTATCTAACACAAAATTGTATGGTGTGCCTAGCATAAGGGAGCAGGGCAGCCATGTGGGGGGGGGGGGGGGGGGGGCAACTGACACTGCAGTGAGGGGCCCAGGGCTTCTGGGGGCCCTGCGCCCCCCCAAAGCTAACCTATACTGGTGCACCACCCATACCAGGCTACCTATACTGGGGGCAGCTATACCAAGCTACCTATACCGGGGCACCACCTATAGTTGAATACCTATACTGGGGCACCTGTATCTTGCTGGCCTATACTTGGGCACCAGCTATACCAGGCTACCTATACTGGGGGCATCTACACCAGGCTACCTATACTGGGGCACCACCTATAGCTGGCTACTTATACTGGGGGAACCTATACCTGGCTACCTATACTGGGGGCACCTATACCTGGCCAGGGCAGGGGGATGAGATGAGACAGAAGGGGACAAGAGGTAACACAAGGGGATAAAAGAGGCACAAGGGAACAGAGGCAGACAAAAGAGGCACAGGGAGAAAAGGGATGAGACGGGAACATGAGGTCACACAGAGGGACACAAAAGCGGCACATACTGAGGTGAGACAAAAGAGGCACAGGAAGAAAAGAGGCACAGGAAGAAAGGAGGAGGACACAAGAAAAATGAATAAAGGATAAGTACGGACCTACAAGTCCCTATCTCATTTGTTAACCAGGGACTACCTGCATTTTGCTATTATTTGGCTCCACCCAGAACATGCCATGGTTACGCCCACTTTTTGCCGCATCACGCTGTGCATGCCACTTTCTTCAGTTTTGGAGCCATGCACATTTTTCGCCACAGCGCACTTCGCATACGGACACGGGGTGGGGAGGCTAGTGGGCGTGCACAGCAACCAGTGGGTGGGCCCGGGGGGGGGGCAGGCCTGATAATGTGTGAGGGGCCCTAAAATTTTTGATGGCGGCCCTGTAAGGGAGCACAGTGTAGTGCAATGTCCTGTTCTTAGAGCTCTGCGTTTACTCAGTGCTTTCAGTGGTCCTGTGCACCTATCTGCATATCCCGGAATTCAGAACCATACCACCTCCATTTAGGACCTCAGTTAAAATATACCAAAGTGCTACCGTTACTGTATTTTCAATATGAATGATTCAAGAGTTTCGTTAAAAATGGGCAGCATACATTTTAGCAATTCTTTTTACAGTTCACTATGTGAAGTGTTTGACCAAATTTCCTAAAATGAGAAGCATGTACAATAACAGCCTATTAGAAGCCAGCCAGGCTTTCAGCTCACAGCCACTAGATGTAAAGCTTTTCTCAGACATTTAAAGATAAGAGATAAGATATATGTTGTAGGTTAGTGGAAAAGTAATCTTTTTACTATAGGACATTAAAATCAATGGTGACATTTTATAGGAACAAAAGTAGACATACGTTGCAACAGCAGTGACAGAGCTTAGTGATGATGAGAATTTAAAGAGGATGAATGTACTGTACTGCTGGCATAGAGGATTCAGATTGTGGTATTTTCTGATTGACAGCCATATTTATTTCATTTTAAACAATGCCCAGGCAGCTATTATGCTGAACCTCTGCCTCTAATACACCAAGGTCACGTATAACGTGAGGCGCACATGCGCTGCAGGTCAGACAGCAGAAGCACTGTAACCAGGAAGTGGCGCGGATGCTGTAACCAGGGATGATGGGGGTGGCAGCGCATGTACACCACAAGGCTGCAGTCTACATACAGAGACTGCAGCGAAGAGGAGCACGGGGGCTGGGACCCAGAAGTACTCGATCCAGGATAACAGGATGCCCTCAAATTATCCCAGTGAGGTGGAGGAGGAGAGGAGCACAGTGGCAGGATCTGGTAAGTATATTCTAAGGGCTAAAATACCGTACCTTTGGGGAAAACAAAGTGCGTCTTATTTTCCAAAAAGTATGGTACATACCAAAAACATACTGCTTATTTGATGGACTGTGATTGATGTGAATGGTTCAATGTTCTTTGTAAACCCTGTGTAAAATGTGTAAGCAATGTATAACAGATGAGCAGCTTACACCAAATGACTGAATGACAAAAAAAAACATTAGCTTACCATTACAGTCATGCTATGATGATCCATATGTTTGTCCTGTATAATAAGGTAGATGAACTGTACATGAGGTTTGTTATACAGTAAGATCAGTGACCTGTGTGTAAGTGCCCTACCCACCGGTAAGGTGGATCAATGCTTACTGAACTCTGTGCTTCTGCTTTGCTGTAATGAGATGCATATTAAAGTGAACCTGAGGTGAAAATAATTTGATGAGATAAACAATTGTATATATCCTCCTACTCTGTTTTTCCTTTTGATGTTGCATGTATAAAGCTGTCTGTACCATCAGCCTGCAAACTAACAGGATGTAAACCCGACGAAGGCTGCAAGGCCGAAAGCTTGTTTATTCTTATTCATTTGTAGTTAGCCAATACATGGTATCATCCTGATTTAAAACTTCTTACTCCTAAAAAAAATTACCTTTTTTTAGATATCTCATAGTTTATTTTGATTAAAAGCAGATTTAACGTTTTATTGTCTCTGCTCAGTGGCAGTCTATAAAGTGTTCCAGAGCTAAAATATATGAACTATTGACCTTTCCTTGTCTATCCACTGCTCTCAGTTTTTATCTGCAGGAGATCATTTTATGGTTGTAATTCCTTATCAGTGAAGGTCACGCTATAGTCCAACAAGGTTTTGACAAAATAGAAACTGTCACTTGCATACCTGAAGGTTAACTCTTTCATGCAGAAATAGTAAAAATTGAACTCAGCCTAGTTATTGACATGTCTGGCACTGTAGATACACATTTATCTCATTATGCCACATGTCACCTCGGGTACACTTTAAGCTTTGACAAGTAGAAGAAATCATAGAGCTAGTGACCCAGTCAAAAGGACACCTGACTTACTAGAATTCTGACTTCCAAATTTAGATGAAAATCCAGCTATGAGTTTTCCTCTACAAGAGGAATTCTTACATGACCAGACGTGACACACATGCCAACAATACTGTACCAGCTATGAATCAGTTGCAATTTATGTGTTGTGATTAAACTTAATGCAAGATTTGATAGCTGTATTTACATTTCTGACTTACCAACATCACATCCAGTACTATCTGCTGCTGCTAATGCCAGAATAAAATCTGTATTTCCCTTCACCTCTTTCAACCTGTCTGGAGCTCTCTGGAGAGATCCCTTCACTTCAGCTTATAGGAAACTGACAAAGAGTTTTAGACACACAAGGGAACGTTTATGTAAACTAGTGCTTGGACACAAGTAGTGCAGCTATAATTCTGTTGAAAAAAATGACCTGTTTTCTTGTGCTATATTTATAAAAATGTTGTACTGTTGCTATGAATGGGCCACATGATGAATAATGGTTAACAGGTTGCTTTAGCTATAATTAAATAATCGGCATAGTAACATGGAAACTCAGTTATTTGATATTGCTTTATGATATTAAGGTCAAAGCAAAACTATTTTTGATCCAACTAAACTACTACAATACTACACCTATAAGCACGAGGCATATTGAATATGCTATAGCTTTTATTCAGAAATCAGATTTTAATTGGATTCCGTAGAGAGAAACCTTGACCAAGAATTGAACTTCATCCCAATTAGTAGCAGATACCCCCTTTCCCATGAGAAATATATTCCTTTTCTCAAATGGATCATCAGGGACCTCTGTATGGCTGATATTGTGGTGAAAGCCCTCCCACAATGGGATGTCAGGAGTCAGGACCATGGTCCTGACAGTTTCCTGTCTGTGAACCGCATTGCTTTGTGAGAAATAACAGCTGTTTACAGCTGGGTCCAACTGCCAAAAGAGCAAGCAGCTTCTCCTTCCACTGACATCACCTGCCAGCAGTAAAAATGTCCCCATGTGGTAAATGTCAGAATGTAAATCAGGGAGAGGAAAGATTTTACAATGGGAAAACACTGACTAAATCATGTATACATAATTATTGTAAAAATGAAGCACTTTTTCATTACATTATTTTCACTGGTGTTCCTCTTTAACTGCTCTTCAATAGGCTACTGAGGCTTACTTCACTCTTTTCCTATTTAGTTCTATCCAGTTAGAGGGTTAGCCGGAGCAGGGGTGCCTATCTGATGAAATTCATCACCACCATAAACTCTCTCATGGAATTGTAATTAAGGTAATCCATTTATGCCCATAGGGCACCTCTTATCCTGCTTTTAATTGTGATTACCTCTGATGGGAGATTTTCATGTTTAATCCTTTCTAAACATATACCTTTTGTAGTGTGACCATCTAGACCATCAGAACCCAAAAAGTTTGGGAGTGGTACTTCGCCACAAACACTAATGGTGGCTATCAAGCAACCAGGACTGGTATTATTTTCTCAAATCTTCAGAATTCACATAATACAGACCACACTGCACTTTATTGGGCTCCTGGTGTCCTTGTGCTTTTTTCAGAAACCCTACTAGTACTCCTTATCTCTCAATTCTCTTGTGTAATGCCCACCGGACCAGGGGATGTGCCCAAAGAACTTCTGTGTCTACCAGTATTTTGTCTTTGTGTGGCCTCCTTTGGCAAGGCACCATCCCCAGGTTATGATGGCTATAGCATGGTAGTTTATGAGTGTAAGGAGCTCCCATATTTGCTGGTTTTCCCTCTGCTCACTGCCAGATGCTACATCTAGGACTGGTATATTTGTTTAATTAGAACAAAAAACATCCAATGTACTTGAAGGTTTGCAACAGAAGGATTGAACACCACCCCACCACTTCTGCCAGGAGCTGGATCACGGGCAGCCAGGCCCTGGAATACTATGGAAAAAGAGGAACCGGTCCACTTCTCTGTCAGATTAAAAAGTCCGATCTTTATTGATATTCAAATGTGCTAGACATACAGATTAGCTAC